>NW_028324300.1:275000-572500 GCF_058129835.1 Hydra viridissima
CTGGAGGTATTATTCTTTGAAATAATGAACGGAATTGAATGGGGCTAAACTTCAAAATCTCGTGGTTCTCAATTTTCAAAGATATCAATCTTAAGTTTTTTTCTGGTTAAATGATTGAAAAAAATGTTGTTTGAAAAGGTCGCTAAATATTAGATTCAGTTATTTTCAATGTTTTTGACATCCTCTTTAAATTGTCTTGTATCATATAGAAACTCGATTTTAGTATATATTTTTTTAATGCTGAATTCGAGTGTGGTTTATTGCGGGTAATACTAATTACGTCAGAAACATCTTTTGTACGTTATGTTGTCAACTCAAAATAAACCGTTTAGGAGAAAGCACAACCATGGGTAAAATACTGTCGCGTGACGGTTTTGGAGATCGCTTGAAACAGTGTATTAGTTCAGGGTTATGTGGCTTGAAACCACCAGTTGTTCTAGGTACTTGCAGTGGTCTAATCATGCTCTCAAAAGACATCAGTAATCAGGAAAGTGGCGGACAGTACAACGTAAGAGCATTTAGTTGAAGTTCACTGTTTTTCTTCCAATTCGATTTTTAGATTGCGCTGAAATGGGGTGGGGGTGGGGGGTGGGGGAGGGATTCAAAAACGTTATAGTTAAATTTTTTTTTTCTAGCTCGGTGGTCTCGAAATATCTGTATCTCGTAATTTCTTTGGGAGACAAATAAATAGCTTTCAAGCCCCCCTTATCCTTAACAGTGACTTGCTCGGCCAAAAAACATGTGAAGGAGTTTTCATAAGAGCTCCAGCTGTGACATCGGTGAATAGCAACGAAGTTTTGGTTTTAGCAACCGTTTTTTTAAAAGAGAAGTCAGATGTTCCTATCATAGTAGCAGTTCAACGAGAAAATCTAATTGCAACAGCTTTCCACCCAGAGTTAACAGAAGATTTGCTGTGGCATAAATATTTTCTCAACCAAATTATAAGTCAAAATTTAAAATAAATGTTGCAAGGTTTTTTATTTGTTAAAATGCTTATATGATGTTTTATATACAAGTTATATTTATAGAAAATTGGTTACAAACTTGTCAATTAAGCGAAAGAAAATCCTTTTATCTATATGGGGAAGCGTGACATCATAATCATTAGAAAAAACTGCTTCAGCCCAAAACAGATTCTTTTCTTTGTGTTTTGTGTTTCTAACTTATCTAAAATTGTTTCTGTAATGGTAAACATCTCATCCCCAATAAGATTTTGAAATGCATGAACTTTTCAAAACTCTTGATAAAAGATCCGAAGATGGTGCTGGAAAGTATCTTTAAAAACACAGAGATATACTTTAACTGTGTCTTAAGAGCTAGAAATCTTGAGTATTTTAAATCAAAACTGCTTTTTAATAAAGAAATAACCTGCAGGCAGATCTGCCGAAAAATTCCCTTCTCCTTTTCACTCCTTTCATTCCCACCACACGGCATCGTTTTCCCAAAAAACTAGTACATCTTAACAAAATCTCAAGATTTGTCATCCTAATTTAAAAGTGATTTTCATTATTCCGTTTTAAGGAACATTTCCTGAAGAATAAAATTTTCAAAAATGTCGATGATGTTCGAACTCACCTAGAAGAATATTTTTCTTCAAAAGAAACTAAATTTTATGAAAGGGGAATCGAAACTCTACCAACAAGACGGCAAAAGGTCATTGATAACGATGGAAATTACATAATTGATTAAAAAGAAAATTAAATGTAATCAAATTCTATTTTTTTTTGTTGCCACTTAAATAATTAATTACTTATGGGTATCCCTAATATTAATGGGTATCCCTAATATTAATAAATCGCAAGTTCTTGGAGTTTCGGCGCGTTTTTTGTGCATTCTGACGACTGTGCTTTGGTTGTAATTGAATCCGGTGTAGAGACGGTTAATCAAAGGTAAAATTGATTTGAATTATCAATTATCCGAATCCAGATCAGTTATTCCATTTTGGTTTGACATGACCATTTTTAGTTGGACTCTTCAAACAATCTCCCAGATTTATTAGAAAGCAGATAACAACTACATGCTTTCTAATTTCTTTATTTAACTGCACGCCAGTTAAACAAACGAGAAAAAGCATCGAAAAAAATAACTTTTTTTAATTTAGTAATTTGAAATCATGATTTTTATTTCTGATTTAAATCATCGACTCAAACTATATCATTCAAATCAAATGGGCATTGTTACAACATAACATTTTCAATAATTACTTTAAAAGCTTCTTTTACGTCTGAGAATCACGTGCAAGAAGTCATAATTCATAGGTTTCTTGGCTTATACCCCATTCACACCAAAAATAAAACTTGTTTTAATCGTGGTTAATTAAAGCTTTTTTAAACCGTGTTTCAAATAAATGAGTTAAAAAAAGTGGTGGCTAAATAAAACACCGTTTTAAAAGCGAGTGTTATTAAAACTCGGTTTTGTTGGTGTAAATGGGGTATTAACGAGTTTTTATAACGGTAACTTACTAGATGACGTAATGTTAATGCCGTCACAGAAAACATTAAAGCAACGTTGAGTTTTATAAACTGTCAACAAAATTGTGTTTAAAACAAAAGCCAACCAAAGTGGAATGCCGAAAAAATAGAATCACAAAATAAATACGATAGTTATGAAGGTATTTGCACAAAATGCTTAAGAAGCAATAAAAAAAAAAAAGTGTTTAAACTTAACGTCAGCATATTCAGAATCTTGGTTTTTTTAATACATCGCGCCAAAAATGACAAACTTATTTACTAATTTAAAAAGTTGCTGTTTTTTTTTTTAGTAACTTTAATCTTCCTCTTTAACAAAAAAAAGGTCTCAAATAGAAAGATTGTTTTGGTATCACTTACAGTAGGTTATAAATGGTGAAGACCTCGCCACCACAATACAACCCTACTGAATGAAGACAATCAACATTGCAGCAAATGATTTAAGATTTAAAATTAGTAACTTTATAAACCAGGTTTTCAAAGTTTTACTTCACAAACATGGGTCGGTTGTAGGCTGGAGCATGTTGAGACTTACCAGGAATAGACCGAAGCCTATAAAGATATTGTATTGGATTAAAATATAATTTATTATTGAGAAGATTTTACTTTTAAAAACGTTCGAGGCATGCTGAGGATATTTTAAATAAGGCGTCAAATGCTCAAACACGGTTGTGTTAGCATGGTCATGATAAGGGACAGTTAGGCCAGTTAAGTCATTTTCACAAGGTTTGATTGTTTTCAAACAACAGAAGTTAAAATTTTGAACTTATGTTAAAAATAGTTTATTTATCGTGCCCAGTCTACTAACTAGTGCACAAAATCTAAAAAATGGCAAACCTTGGGGAGGAACAGTCCATTTATTCTCTTACATTAGATCTAGAATCAGACAAACCAGATTTGTCAAAAAGTCTTATCATTTCACTATTACATAATAAAAAATAGCATTCAAGACTTGGAAACCCTTCTTGCAAATACTAAGGACAATATTCAGCAGCTCTAGAGGCTTCATCAGGACCAAATGCCTTTAAAGCAGTGCTAACTGTTGAATTAAGCACTTGAATTAAGCACTAATCTCACATTCATTTTGGAAAATGGGTTAACACTAATGTGTTCTAAGGAGAGATTTGGGCAAGTGTTAACGCCACCGTTTAGATCTTCATAAAATAATTCAGATATGTGATTCCACAAAATGTGATTTTCAGTATTCCACAAATATCTTCCTTTATGATGTAGAACGAAAAAGGCAATTCCGAGCAGTCTTTATCAAATGTGGAGGATCAGCTACAAAATATATATAGCGATCATCATCAGTAAATTTGTTTTTGGTGCGATGGGTAAATTTAACGTTTTTGTTAATATCTTGTTCTTACGTCATGAAAATGCATGCTAAAATATTTGCTATTACATGAGGCACCATCACTTGTAATCGTAATTACTTTAAGATTATATGAAAGCTCTAAAATACTGACCGCCTTCTAAGATAAGTAGAATAACTGAATAGCTTGGAAGTTTGTAGTAGCAAAAATTGCAAAACTATATTTAAAAAAGTTTACAATACCTCTCAGAAGAAAAACAAGGATATGTGTTGCAGTTTCATTAACTTTGCTAAGAGTTGCATAGTTAATATTAGTGTCAGCAGGTTAAACAAATCCAATAAGATCACCAGAATACTTATCCCAAATCAAATTTTCCTGAATTTTCATTTCATCAAATAAAAGAGTGATAAACTGTTCTTACTCAGAAAAATCCTTTAAACTTACATCATTGACAATATCATGGTTAAACCCTCTTTGTGGTCAGATATAGTTTTTGTAGTCTCTTAAATGCCTTTGACTTTGTAAAATTACAAATCCAAATTTGTTTTTTCATTAAAACGAATTTCCTTATAAGCTGCAAGAGACTTTGCAACAAGACCTGAACAATAGCATATAATTGTTGGATGATAATGAATTTCCCTGTTTTGAAGTATTTAAGTATTTTTGATGCTCATCCCAAAATAACTTCATAAATGGAGTGACTGTCCTATAAGATTTTGATATGATTGAAACCAAGTCTTTGTGTAGGTCATCAACTACAAAATGAGAGGATTTACTTTATTCCTTTTGCATTTCTTCTATGTTCTCTTTTCGCAATTTATTTTCTAAACGATAACTTTACACGTTCTGGAAAAGTTTTAGAAATTGGAGCTCTAAGTTTTTAGCTGGAATAAGTAATTTATCACTTTTTTTGAAAAGATTTTTTTTTTTGAGACTGAAGACATTGGCATGCCTAACAAATATCATTGTTAGTAGGGAGTTTTGTCACGTGACATTTTATCGCGGAAAAAAATATATCGTACGCTTTTGAAAAACTTCGTCCAAAAAACGTAACAAATGATTTTATGTAGGTGTCGAAGAATGAAAACCTACCCATGAAAATAAATAGTATATACGTATATATAGATGTTATTTTTTTTAAAAAAGGTTGCACTACAATAATTTTTTTGAGGACATCGTTTTGCTTTAGAATTGATAAAGTTATTTAACTTTAAATGTTTCAGTTTTGTTTATATACAAGTAAATTAAGCTAATTCTTTCGTCCCCACATAAAAATAGATTCTGCAACTATTTATTTATTATGTCAATCAGTTTTTTTTTTTGTTTTTGGTAGTCTAATAGGGTGGATTTTTTGTTTTCTAAGTGTAAATTTTATAAATTTCCCCCGTCTTTAGATATTTTATTGTTAACGCAACTTTTTACGCAAGAAAAAAAAAAGATAAAGTTTTTTTTTTCGGCGCCAAAAGTTTAACGAGAAACTTTAAGGAAATATTTCATAAAATGTATATGAATTGAAAATATTAAAACACGAATATCTTTGGAACTAAATAAGCTACAGAAGTGGTTAAAACCATTTTGAAAATAAAATATATTAAGGAATCCAATGCATTTTAAATAAAAAAGATTTACATTAGCTATAAAAGCTCCCTATTGTTAGTAATAACAACTTCACATGAAAGCGATCGGATATTTTCTGCTTGATTTAAAGGTAAATAATGACTATCAAATAATTCAAACATTTTAGGTATAGCATGAAGAAGATATCCATAAGAACTAACTAATCTATTTGTAATACCAGGGCATACCATATAAGATAAAAAAATTGAAATAACGTTAGAAATAGTTGTACGAAACATTGATCTTTTTAAATGCAAGAATATTTCATGATTATCTTGTAGAAGCTATAAAAAATATACGAATAGTAAATGAGAGGCAATCAGTAATGTAAATTTCGTACAATTTTAAAAAAGTTTCACTAACATTTATATCCCAGTCAAGTTTTTGAAAGCTAATACGTTTAACCAATTCCTTAAAAGACTGATACGATTTAATGTTAACTGCTTCGTCTGATAAAGAAAGGAAAAGCTGATCTCTTTAGGGATATAGAAGAAGCTAATCCTTATGCTTTGGGAATAAATAAACATGAAGAAGGACATGGCGATGAAAATCTTTTAACTTGAAAGATTAATATCAATGGTTGAATCGTATTTTATGTACGTAAACTAAAAAAGTAAAAAGCGCAACTTTGCGAATTTAAAAGAAAAGCGAATAATTATTGCATAATTATGCAATCATTGTTAAGACCCAAAATATGTTTTAAATCAATTTCTTTGAATACTTCTAAGTTAAAAATTTGTTATTATCATTTTTCGAATTTTATCTTTTTTTTTTTTTAAATTTATTCAACTCGATAAGTTAATAAGACTAGTTTAAGGAATTCATTAAAAATTAAATCCTTGTTTGCCACTGAATTTCTCCAAACAAATTCATGCGAATAACTCGCAAACAAGGCTTCACTTGTTCCACTTTGTCGACGAAGCTTTTTTTTGCTCTCATCCACAGGTTCTCAATATTTTGAGTGTGAATCTCAGGATTGTTAGGGTTTACGAAATTTAGTTTACGTACATAAAATACGTCTCAACCAGTGAACCATCTTTATTTCTTTGAGAAATACCACAGCCGAAAATGCAACAATTAGCACCAAGCATTTGCAAAAAACAAGTATAAATCAACAATCTTTTTGTAGATATTAGGCCGGGTGAATAAAAATGAGCAATTGCTTTTCCTCAGTAATTGGTCAGCTTTACATGAATAAAAACTTCAACAACTTTCCTTCAGTTTTTATTCACGTAAAGTTGATCAGTTACTGAGTAAATTACTTAAGTTTACGTGAATAAAAATATGAGAAAAACTCCTAAAGTTTTTATTCACGTAAAGCTGACCAATTACTGAGTAAAAGCAATTGCTCATTTTTATTCACCCGGCCTAATATTCTTAAACGCGTCTTTATTCACAAACAACTTGCACAAGTTAGTAGACTGGGCTCTAAATAAAACGCTAACAGTAAGATAAAACAAAGCGCTTTTCAACTGGCCTATGCATTTTATGACAATGGTGTCAGCTAGCGACAAGTAAAAACAAAAAAATTTACCTATGAGCGGATTTTTGAGTGAAAAAGAATATGGAATGAGATCATAGTAAGTGGCTTATAGCCAGCCTTTTCTGTGGGAGAGTTAAAAAATTACGTCTTGTTAGAAATAACGGACGGTATAAAAACCTAACTACAGCTTTCTTTAGTTATAGAAAAGTGCAATTAACAGAGACAGTTGCTGCTGGCTTATCGTTTACAAATCTTCAAAGTTCTCACCCACTGGTTAGATAACAGAAATGAAGAAAACATAAAACGAAAATTTAAAATCAACTTCTAACCAGGTTAGATTTAAACGAGCAACAGAAATATATCCAGAGGTAGAAAAAGATGCAACTTCTGAAAAATCTTTTACAAAAGAAGTTTTCAATAAACGCGTCGAAAGAAAGTGAGCAGTTTTTGTTTCAAACTATATATATTAAGAGGATATTAAATTACAATACCAAAAACAAACAAAATCTGTGCTCAGATACACGTCAAGTATGGCATCCACGCACGTGATCTTCCTTTTAAATTTCATCCTAATCGGAAAAGAAACAAAACAGTTCAGAAAAAGACTTTCTTTCCGGGGCAAAGAAAGTGATCTTTATCATTTGACGCAAAAATATTTAGAAAAGATTTTTTAAAAAGTTAAAACTAAAGTTACGTCGAGTTATTTCCCATAACCACCGCCATATCGTCCTCCGCCGTAACCACCGTATCCTCCGTATCCTCCGTAACCTCCGTATCTTCCTCCTCCGTATACTGGATCGCTCATTTTGTTCGCATTTTCCTAAATTGTAAACAAAAAAAACTCCAAAACCGTTTCTATTTATGACTTCTTTTCGAAAAACACCTCTCTTCGGAAAAAGAATCGTAGTCGCTGCAAACACTCAACCATCAGGAAACGGTAAAAAAGTATACTTACGTCTGTATTGGATTCTGCTTCATCTCCATCTTGAAATCTAAACAAACATCATTTACCGATTAAAATGTTGAAAAATGTATCCGGAAAAACGCACGAAAAGAGTCTGAACGCCTTACGTCTCTCTTTTTCCGTGACCACCCCCGTAACCGCCTCCGTATCCACCTCCGTAGCCTCCGCCGTATCTTCCTCCTCCGCTTCTTGGATCACTCATTTTGTTCGTGTTGGACTCTTCAATTTCCTAAATCAAATGAAACGACTCATTCAAAACCCATTTCTAATAATGGCTTCATATTAAGCGATGCTCTCCATACTGAGTAAGAATCGCAGTCGCTAAGAATGTTAGCGAATAAACGACAAACGCGCAAACATTAGGACACAAAATGCGGTATATTTACATCTGTATTGGATTTGGCTTCATCTCCGCGTTCCGATCTAAACAAAGATCATTTATCGATTAAAACATTGCTTATTATGTACCCAGAAAAACGCACGAAAAGAGTATGATCGCCTTACGTCTCTTTTTTCCCTCTACCGCCCCCGTATCCACCTCCATATCCGCCTCCGTAGCCTCCGCCATACCTTCCTCCTCCACGTTCCGGTCTAAACAAAGATCATTTATTGATTAAAACATTGATTATACGTACCCAGAAAACGAACGAACAGTGTCTAAACGCCTTACGTCTCTTTTTTCCCTCTACCGCCTCCGTATCCACCTCCGTATCCGCCTCCGTAGCCTCCGCCGTACCTTCCTCCTCCGCTTCTCGGATCACTCATTTTGTTCATGAGTGACTCTTCGATTTCCTGAATCAAAGGTAAATGATTTATTCAATACCCATTTCTAATAATAGCTTCATACGGAGTAAGAATCGCAGTCGCTAAGAATGTTAGCGAAGAAACGACAAACATTAGGACAGAAAAAGCGGTATATTTACGTTTGTATTGGATTTGGCTTCATCTCCACGTTCAGATCTAAACAAAGATCATTTATTGATTGAAATATTGATTATACGTACCCAGAAAGACGAACGAAAAGAGTCTGAACGCCTTACGTCTCTTTTTTCCCTCTACCGCCCCCATAACCGCCTCCGTATCCGCCTCCATAGCCTCCGCCGTACCTTCCTCCTCCGCTAATTGGATCACTCATCTTGTTCATCTCTGATTCTTTGCTTTCCTAAATTTAAAAAGAAATAAACCAAATCTTGTTCACTTATTGCTTCAGTCAAGCCTCTTTCGGAAGAGAGGCCTTGAGTGGATCGAGGAAAATAAACTTCTGGTTACATCTTTAGTTGATACGTCTTCAGAATCATTGTCTTTGTTTCTAAAAGAGAAACCATTTGCAAGTAAGTGATCACGAATGTCAACTGAGTAAAAATAAAGTTAAAACAGATTGTTTTTGCCACCTCGTAATGAGCAAAAAATGACTTACTCAGGATTGTCCTTCACGAGATGGTTCGGCGCAGCTTCGTTGAGCTGAAGAAAAACACGATTTTCGAAATTTGTTTCGCGCAAATGTAAAGCTTTTAAAATAAAAAGATTTTTTAAAAACAACTTACAAGGAAATGAACTGAAGCTACGAACAAAATTAGGATGCAAACTCGACTCATTTTCTTATCCAAGTCTTTCTGAATGAAGAAACGAGAACTTCTCGTCCTTTTTATATTGTGCGCTATCTCATTTTCATAATTGCCCTGGAATTAGCCCAAAAGCAATTTTTGTGCCATAGAGTTGCTGCGATTGGACAGACTCCCGTTTAATTGTAACCGATAAACCGACGTTGACGTGTATAAAATGTTCAAAATGTCATTGAAACGCAGTTTAGTTTTTTACGCACGAAATGGAGCAATATTTATTATTTAGTGGGGGAGTTGAACTACCACATTTTTTAAAAGGCAATAAAATTGATTATAAGAATAAGAGTTGTTTAGGCTAATGTCATTTTTTACGTCAGTTAAAAAAAAAATGTTTTTGTAAAATAATTAAAATTTAATTATTTTTTGAGCTGCAAATATGGAAATGTTTGAGTCGAAAAGTTAAAAACATTTTGCTGCTGAGAAGCATTCTAAGTTTAATTGATTTTTTTCTGAAATTCTTTTTTTTTTTATATATTTAGTATTGATTGTTAAAATTCTTTGCAGTATGTTTGCTCTAATTTTGATCTTCAGCTTTATTTAAAAAAGATATTCCATCAATTTTTACGACCTCGAAGGCAGTTAACTGTATTTTAACTTAATGTTAATCCACGATTGACGCTGAGATGAATCGAAATTTTTCCAGTTTCAGCTCTCATTCTTCATTTCTCTTTTTAAATCTGTTACTGTTCATACTGGCTCCCTAACTTGCTCACCCTGGACTACCCTAACTAGCTCACCCTGGATCTTCCTCCTCTGACCCTATTCTGTTATAAGTTTACCGTTAACCTGAATCGCTCAAAAAATGCAGCTCCAAAATGTTTTAAGAAAATTTTGTGCATTTAAAAAATGTAAAAATAAATGTAAAGATAAATCCGACAAACTCAAATGACAAGCAAATGTCATAAAATTTTGTTACTTTAAAGATAACACGATTAAAATTTTTTATGCTTTATAAAAATTAATTATTACTTATGTTAATTATTAAATATTACTAATATTACTTATGTTAAAAGTCATTTTTTCAAAACAATTTTTAAAGTATTTTCTCCATAACAGGCACGAAAAACATAAAAGTCAGTTGAACCAATGATTACCCAAAAAATAGAACAAAGGAATCTGACAATGAAAATATATTAGACATTTTGAATTGCGGCCTCCCGGCGGCAATTCACCATGCCTAATGGCTAACTCTTTGGAGGCAAAAGCTATTGGCAGTCGTCTCCTAAAAGTTCATCAGTTAATTGAAATTCAAAACATTCATTCTAAGATTTTCCTAAAAAGTGGATTTTTTCTTATTATTACTTGAATCTTATTCGACTTCTAACTAAGAATTACGAAACTTAAGTCTGGAGAAGAAAGAAAAGGTTATTCAATAGGGCCTTGTCAGCCTTTTGATCAAGCCATCAAGCTTCTTACTTTTTTAAAAAAAGAGTCTCTCGAGACACTTTTTCAAAAAAGAGTTAAAAGTTTTAATGGAAATGAGACAGTTTTTCGCTGAGTTCGACTAAAGTGCCATTTCCATTTTCAATTTTGTTGCGAAAATAAGTTTTTTTTGAAAAAAATAAAAAAACATTAATTCAAGCCAACATCAAAAAGTTCTTAAAAAATATTTGAATTTCTCGAACATTTAATGATTACTAAAAAAGTTTTACATTTTTCAAGAATTATAACAACATCAAAATTATGATTTTTATTTTTAAATTTAGGACTTTATGTTACGATTGAAAAATAAAAACTTTAGCTTCATGAATGAGCGACTTGCTTGAATTTTCAAGCTTCATCCAAAACTAACAATTTTATCTACATATAAATTTTTGTCGAAACGGCGAAAAAATGCTAATTGCATGGAAGTTAAATTTTCAGTTTTTAACTTTTGGTCTGAATATAGAAAAATCAAGTTTATTAGATCGTATTAGAAAAAACCACTGACAAAATCATAATTTTTTCAAAATTAATCAAAATTTGGATTAAAGATATATAATACAAACTTAATACCAATTTTTTAAAATCTGCACCGAATTTCTTTTTAATATTAATTGTTATCAAGCATCAAAAATTATTTTTTTTTTTATTAAAATTTTGCTCTTTGTTTTCATTTCTTCGAACGGCAATGGCAAAAAGCTCGCCTCTTATTTGGCGGCCATCCCGATTGGGAGGCGGACACATTTGAGTGAGCCTCTAAATATTCTTGCTTCCAAAAATGATTTTGAATACAGTTAATGGTAACCCCCGTCTTCCAAATGGGGTCGGTCTTCAAAACATTCTGCTGCCAAAAAAAGATTCTGCTGGCGGGCGTCAGTAGGGGTGGGTGGGGAAAGAAAACTCTTTTCCCTTTTTAAGCTTAAATTAACCAATAACCTGCTAAAAACCTCTGTTATAGCGGAAAATGAACATAATTAAATTTGAAAACGAGGCCTAAATTTCTCCGTTTTTCCTTAAATTACAAGATAAAAACAGACAAAACCAAGTTTAAAGAGTTAATTTATGTTAATTTATTCAAAAAGTTTTAATTCAAAATTTTTTTCTTGGTAGTTAATATGACAGAAGAGAAAAAAAGACAAAAAAAAAAAAGAGCTTAAAACAAAACTTAAAAAAAGAAATAAAATAGAAAGTTCAAAAAGCTTTCGATCAAATTAAAAAAACAACCATCTTGTCAAATATGTAACTGCGTAAAACTACATTCGTTTACGCGTCAACGTTGGTTTATCGGTTACAATTAAAGAAGATTGTCAAAAACGCATTAATCGTTTCTTCACGCACAGTCTGAATCTATCCAATCGCAGCAACTCTACGGTACAAAAATTGCTTTTGGGCTAATTCAGGGCAATTATGAAAATGAGATAGCGCACAATATAAAAAGGACGAGAACTTCTAGTTTCTTCATTCAGAAAGACTTGGATAAGAAAATGAGTCGAGTTTGCATCCTAATTTTGTTCGTAGCTTCAGTTCATTTCCTTGTAAGTTGTTTTTAAAAAATCTTTTTATTTTAAAAGCTTTACATTTGCGCGAAACAAATTTCGAAAATCGTGTTTTTCTTCAGCTCAACGAAGCTGCGCCGAACCATCTCGTGAAGGACAATCCTGAGTAAGTCATTTTTTGCTCATTACGAGGTGGCAAAAACAATCTGTTTTAACTTTATTTTTACTCAGTTGACATCCGTGATAACTTACTTGCAAATGGTTTCTCTTTTAGAAACAAAGACAATGATTCTGAGGACGTATCAACTAAAGATGTAACCAGAAGTTTATTTTCCTCGATCCACTCAAGACCTCTCTTCCGAAAGAGGCTTGACTGAAGCAATAAGTGAACAGGATTTGGTTTATTTCTTTTTAAATTTAGGAAAGCAAAGAATCAGAGATGAACAAGATGAGTGATCCAATTAGCGGAGGAGGAAGGTACGGCGGAGGCTACGGAGGCGGATACGGAGGCGGTTATGGGGGCGGTAGAGGGAAAAAAGAGACGTAAGGCGTTCAGACTCTTTTCGTTCGTCTTTCTGGGTACGTATAATCAATATTTCAATCAATAAATGATCTTTGTTTAGATCGGAACGTGGAGGAGGAAGGTATGGCGGAGGCTACGGAGGCGGATATGGAGGTGGATACGGGGGCGGTAGAGGGAAAAAAGAGACGTAAGGCGATCATACTCTTTTCGTGCGTTTTTCTGGGTACATAATAAACAATGTTTTAATCGATAAGTGATCTTTGTTTAGATCGGAACGTGGAGATGAAGCCAAATCCAATACAGATGTAAATATGCCGCATTTTGTGTCCTAATATTTGCGCGTTTGTCGTTTATTCGCTAACATTCTTAGCGACTGCGATTCTTACTCAGTATGAAGAGTATCGCTAAATATGAAGCCATTATTAGAAATGGGTTTTGAATGAGTCGTTTCATTTGATTTAGGAAATTGAAGAGTCCAACACGAACAAAATGAGTGATCCAAGAAGCGGAGGAGGAAGGTATGGCGGAGGCTACGGAGGTGGCTACGGAGGCGGTTACGGAGGCGGTTACGGGGGCGGTAGAGGCCACGGAAAAAGAGAGACGTAAGGCGTTCAGACTCTTTTCATGCGTTTTTCCGGATACATTTTTCAACATTTTAATCGGTAAATGATGTTTGTTTAGATTTCAAGATGGAGATGAAGCAGAATCCAATACAGACGTAAGTATATTTTTTTATCGTTTCCTGATGGTTGAGTGTTTGCAGCAACTACGATTCTTTTTCCGAAGAAAGGTGTTTTTCGAAAAGAAGTCATAAATAGAAACGGTTTTGGAGTTTTTTTTGTTTACAATTTAGGAAAATGCGAACAAATTGAGCGATCCAGTATACGGAGGAGGAAGATACGGAGGTTACGGAGGATACGGAGGATACGGTGGTTACGGCGGAGGACGATATGGCGGTGGTTATGGGAAATAACTCGACGTAACTTTAGTTTTAACTTTTTAAAAAATCTTTTCTAAATATTTTTGCGTCAAATGATAAAGATCACTTTCTTTGCCCCGGAAGGAAAGTCTTTTTTTGAACTGTTTTGTTTCTTTTCCGATTAGGATGAAATTTAAAAGGAAGATCACGTGCGTGGATGCCATACTTGACGTGTATCTGAGCACAGATTTTGTTTGTTTTTGGTATTGTAATTTAATATCCTCTTAATATATATAGTTTGAAACAAAAACTGCTCACTTTCTTTCGAAGCGTTTATTGAAGCAAGTTTAGAGGTTTTCAAACCGGTTTAGTACTTTGTTCCAGTATATTGTAAGCCTTTAAGAATTGCACCAAGGCTGTCCATTATATTAATAACTTCATCTTTTTTTTAATTTTTGATTTGACGGAACTTTCCTTTGGTTGCTAAAGCTGAAAACGCAGCGGGTTCATATTCACTTGCTCAGTTGTATAATATCGTTTTTCGGTAGATTCAGTAGCTTTCTAATTGAAGCGATCAAAACCGGTTATCCTTATTTAAAAAAAAAATGCACATGGTAGGAAAACGCATGTTGTGTCGCGAGAAAGGGGGGGGGAGGTGACTATTTTTTTTTAAGTATAAGTTTTTTGCTTTTTCAAGATCCAAATTGTTGCTAAAATAACAATTGACAAAAATCTGAAAAAATGGCAAATGAAAACTCAGCATCAGAACAGTGTGAAAAAAATATTCTTAAATGCTATCTCTCCATTTGCCAAATTCCTTTTTTATTAACAGAGTGACGCAAAGTACATCGGCTATAAAAAACTGAAAGCGATTCTAAAGTACTTCAAAGAAATGAACGAGCAAATAACTAAAATTTGAAGTTCGTTCATCCGGGAATACAGAGGTTGTTTTCATTTTTTAATTCATTGTTAAAGAAATGATTTTATTTCACTACCGAACAGCTTATTAAAAAGTTTAATTTTTCCCTTTCCGACGGCCATTCGTTCTTACATCTCCCTCAATAGTAAATATACTTTAAAAGATCATATATGGCCATTTGTTCTTACATCTCCCTCAATAGTTAATATACTTTAAAGGTTCATATTTTCTATCGATAAATAAGTTTCTCATGAAATGAAATGTTTTGATGACCAATTAATTATACTTTAATAGCAGAGGCTGATTTAATTGTAAATAAGGTAAAGCGTGGTAATTGGCCCCATTCATATACTTTAAGTTCTTCGCTAAGAACGACAATCTGAAATTTAATGTATATAATAACATAATTGCTAAAAAGTGACATTGAAAAGTGATGGAAAATAAAAAAAAAGGGGGCAATTGACTCACACAAATTTGAATTATTACTGATCGTACAGTTGGCTTGTGATAATCGCCATATCTCTAGGTGTAAAGCAATCCCAATGCATTTTACATAAAACTTGTCACATCCATTATCTCTAGGCATAGCTCACTTAAGGTTTATGATGCTATTACCCGACGTAGTTATTTTCTTAGTCTTTGCTTTTTGAGATTATTTCTTTCAGTCCAGACGTTGTTAGACTTTCCACACACATGTACGGAATTGTGTTAGTTGTTTAGGGAAGGTTTCAGATGGATAACTCTCCTAAAAGTAGCGCTTCTTGCCGACATGTATCAGATGAGCTTCATCTAATGAAGTTTTTTCACCACGAGTATTTTGTTCATCTATAGCAACTAACAGTCCTTAGTTCCGACTCTCAGATGGAAACCTTTTACCAGACCCCTCTCTTGAAAAACAGATGACCTGCCGCAACCACTGATCTCTATAATAACTGGATAGCGCAACTCCGAGCAAAACTTCTTATTTTTTGACGCCAAAATCGTCATGTTGGAAAGCCTCAAAAACTTTAGTCCCGTAAGCTTTAAGTTCTGTTTTTCGGCTTATCGCTGTCACACATATCAGATTTCATTGCTCTGGGGCTTTCCAATATGGCGATTTTGGCGTGAATTTTGATATTAGAAATGCGCTATCCAGTTATTATAGAGATCAGTGGTCGCAACAGGTTGGCCCCGTGTTATTGCCAGCTGGTGTTTCCTAACTGAATTGTTTTATATTGACGGCTATCAAATTCAATCTGTTAGTGTTATTTTAAATACAAAACGTCGGTAATTTAAGATATTTTGACGCCTTTATTTAACGCACATTGGATTGATAAACATGTTCACTGTACGCGTTTAAGATCATCCTGCAGACATTTATTTGACGAAGTTCATTATTACCTCAACTTAGAAAATTTACACACAAGAAAATTTTAATGCAGATGATTTTAAAATCTATAAAGGCAATTCTTCCGTGAATTTCAAAAAACACAACAAAATAAACTCAACGTCTTTTTAACCTATTGCCACTTGTAATAACGTTAGAACACGACTTTTTAGACTTAGATGTAAAAGAGTTTCTTTAAACGAATTTTTCAAGAGATAACACTGATCTAACTATATTCACGCGTTTAAGTCAAAAAGAAAAAGCGCGCTAAATAAAACTATATGTCGTCATCGGTTCGCATGTCGAATATCATTCTTGCAGCGTCTTCTGAGAATTTCAGGAACTGCGTGTTCTTCTTCGCTTCTTCTATGGCCTTGGCGATGAGCTCATTAACAAATGGCCAAGTAGGAAAGCATGCCTAAGAGAAAGTGCACCTTACATAATCTGCTGTTTTCATAATGAAGTTAGAAATAATCAGATATAAATATAGCACTTTATTAAAATTCATAGCGCTGAAGCTATTTTTATCATTTTTTACTTGATGGTTCTCCTTATTACATAATCTAAGAATGATTTTATTCTTAAAATTGACATAAAATTAGGTAAAGATTGTTTCGTTATTGATGATTCACATCATCACTTTTTATCGAAATTATTATGTTTCGAAATAGCATTTCACTTACCAATGTGGTCGGGCATCGCCTTTTGATCCCATCAATTAAAGTTTCTTTATTGCAGCCGGCGAATATCCGCTCTGAATTTACATCACAAGCTTGCTTTCTAACGATAATACCATTGATTCTCAATTCTAAATGATTCAGTTCACAGCTTTTTGGTATTCCGTTAAGTACAGCTCCCTTCTCGGCATTAGTTGAGTGTACAGCTCCCTTCTCGGCATTAGTTGAGTGTACTTGAAGAAATATTATGAAAGCCAGTATCATTCTCATTTTAGTCTCACTAAGTCACGTCTCTGAAGAAACGATGAAATGAGAAATGAGGCATTGCATTTCAACAGAAGCTGATTATTTTTAATGAACCAATCATATTGCACATTACTGGTGATAAACAGGTAAAACTGGGTTTAAACCTGTTTGTAAGAATCACACAGAAATGCTTCCATCCAAGGTAGCAAGAAATTACGTACTTGTTACCTGTTTTTTATTCTAAAGACCAGTCCATTAGTCTACCGATATTTGTAAAGCAAACTAATAAAAAAGTCTGGTTTCCATGCGTTATTTTTGCTGACAAAACAACTTACGGAGCAAGTATATTCGAATTGATAAGATAAATGAAATATTCTGTTCAGATAACAGCTTTTTACTTCATTAAAGAAATCTAAGTTATTGCACTATAAAAAATTTTTCAAAGAATTTTTATGCATTTCTGTTAAGGAAAGAAAAATGTTGCGCAGTTTTAACCATTTTTGTAAAACCGCGTAAGTAGAAATTTTTCGAGTAACACACTCACCAAATTGTATTCATGCAAAGCATGGAAAGTATTCTTTAAATTTTTACGCGAATAAATAAATGAATTATTTCCAAAATGCATAATTTTTAAATTATGCATTTTGTAGGAAAACTGATACAGAATAATTATTACTCTCCCTTCTTAAAAAACTCAAATGTTTTCGGTAAAAAAAAAAAAAATACATTTTTGATTGCCTGACTAATAGCAGTTGTAAGTATATAAAATTATTTAAATGTATTACAACTGCTGTCTTTTAACATAAAAAAAAAAAAAAAAAAATAGAAAATGATAAAATACACTATTCAAAGTTCTCTTAACAAAAACCAGGTCATTTAAGTATAAAGCAATGAATTTAAAGACACCTGCTCAATTAAAAATAAAACCACGATGCGTTAAATTATGCGACTCCTGATTTCCCTCGGGAAAAAGTTTATAAACTTTTAAATTTTAAAAAAAATTAAACTTCAGAATAAAAGTTAAAACTTTCTTCATTAAAATATTTTTATTGAGTTTAAAAGTAAAATTT
Source organism: Hydra viridissima (assembly GCF_058129835.1). Taxonomy (NCBI): domain Eukaryota; kingdom Metazoa; phylum Cnidaria; class Hydrozoa; order Anthoathecata; family Hydridae; genus Hydra; species Hydra viridissima. The sequence goes on from NW_028324300.1 coordinate 293,109, forward strand.
TGAAACCAAAAAAAAATTTTTTCTTTTTTTAGCACTTTTCAAAACTTTTCAAAACTTTTCAAAACTTTTCAAATTTGTTTTGTCTTTTCAATACGGAAAAGGAAAACATATTTTTCCATCCAATTACTACCCACCCCAATATAAAACTTAAACCATAAAAAAAACAAAAACCTTGATTCGAATCATGGAGAGTTGAGTTAAAGATCTGACGGTGAAAAATAATCTAAAAAAATGTAGCGCAGTTTTAACCATTTTTGTAAATTTCTTATTTACCTCATGATTCCTGATTAAAAGCGCAGAGCTTAAACTACTTCTTGTTTTTGTGGGAAAATGAAGTACACCCATTAAGAACTTAAGTTTTAGCTTACCATTAAACAAAATACAATCAAATTAAAGATGGTAAACTCATCGCTTTTTAGCTTTGACGGTAACACCTACCTTCATACGCCAATTTTTGAAAAAAATTTATCAAAAAAAACAACAAAACCAAAAAATTTGCGTGAAAATTACAACAAAGTTGTACCTCTCATTGTTGCATAGCTAGAAAAAAAAAAAGCAAGAATAATCAAAAACGTTTACTTAACTCAGTTTTTTGCACTTTTATTTTTGTGAGAACTTCTCTTATGTTTGGGTACTCCTCCCCCATCCCCCGACGTACATCTCGTAAATTTTGATGTAAATATATGAGAACATATCATTTATTTTATCTATATTTTAACTCCATTTAAAGTCTTATCTGAAATATAAATTTTTTGAAATTTTATTGTTAAGTAAATAACTTTTGTAGATTCGTTATTTCGTTTATTTCGTTTATTTCTTTTTATAATTGAATAATTTTTTTTAAAGAACTGTGTTTTGTAACATTCTGATTAACACAAATTTATATAAATATAAATATTTGTAAAATGCTTAGATTAGGAACCTTAACGGAGACATTTTTGGCTTTGTAAAAGCCAGGAAAAAAAAAGCACTGCAAAAATCAATTTGATGTTCAAACGCATTTCACCGTATTAGGATATTTCCTTTTTACCTTTTTACCAATTTTTTTTTGTGGTAAGTATTATTTGATAATATTTTGCAATAATCCCCCTCATATTCACCCTCTCGGCTCACACCTCTCATTTTTTAAAACATTCTTCAAATAAATTGTAATACTTTGTTCAAAGTGACGTCAAATTACTCGTTGTGATTTAAGTTACGTCAAATGAATTTCAAAAACATCACGTGACTATTCTTAAATCGAGCAACAGAGGTTATTTAAAACTTTAAAGATTGAAATGGTTGGTTTATTTACCTTTAAAACCTAATTTCGATGCCGTATGATCCTCACATGAAGAAAGCAATAGAGGAAAAATAAGCATTGTGCAATGTGTAAGTGAATTCTCTTCGAATTGCGTATTTCATGAATCTTTTACTGCTACGAGTAATGGTTTGTCAATCTTTTAAACACACTAACACGCCCTAACGTACACATACATACAAAAAGTTAGTTTAAAAGAAGCCTTCAAAGATTACAATCCTCAAAAACTTCACAAACTTTTTTTTTTTCACATATGTAAAGTGAACGTGTCAATGTATTGATGTGTTTAATCTTGTTTTATATTTCAAATGAACGTTTATTTAACTATCCAGAAGCTGAAAAGCGCTACCAAATGACCCAATTACATCGGTTGCTTCAAAATAACGTGTTAGCTTATAAAACCATTTGTGAATATCTTGGAGAGCAACGCCGTGAATGCAAAAATTATTTAAAACAAGATATGAGTTCTAGAAATCGGAAACAAAATTCTTAAAAGCAAAAACATACAGTTAGAAAAAGAAAATAAAAAACAAGTGGAGCAAATATTGCAACACGAGCTGCAAAACACACTCAACTATAATCACGAGATTAAAAAAACAGCTGAGCAAATGGCATCATTTGTCATAATCAATGCAAGCCAGAAGTTATTAAAAGAAAAATTAAATGAGTCTTTTCATTCTAAAAACAAACCGTTCGATCAGGAAAAAGAAGAAAAATACCTTAAAAAACTTAATTTTGTGTGAAAAAACCCAACAAGAGTCAAATAAGATAATTACTCTCTTATGGAAATGCGGATCACGGTGATGTGGATCCCAAAGATGCGGGTCTTGCTGTGCACTTAACCAATAAAAAAGATGAAGTTGTAAACCTGACAGACGAAGAAAAAGAAAAAGGTGGAAGTTTTATTCTTCAACAGTAACAACAGTAGGTTCTGCTGAAAAGGTAACAACAGACCTAAATAAGTTTCCCTCCGTAAACTCCGTGAAACTTAATCTTGAGAAAGAAATTCAAACAATAGATTACTTTTCTACAAATATATACATATAATTACAATTCTGCATTTTATAAACTTTATATTTTGTATGATTTTATATTTTATTCGTGTATAGTTGTATATTTTGTAAAACTATTTTCTTTACATAATTATTTTTTTATAAAGTTTTACATTAATTACAAATCTTTAATATCCTCACTTCATTTGCCTTTTTCATATTTAATATTTAAAAAATGTTTGCAGTAATATTTACAGAAACAGTTCCAGTAATACTGTTTATAAAGCTTTCAATACTAAATTCTAAATCATACTCAGATGTGTGTAAGTGCACATGCGCGTGTCTGTAAGTTAATATATACACTTAAAGAATCGGAAAGTCAGTACTGGCCTAAAAAATCAGCTGAATTAAAGACTCTAATTGTTCTTCCTCCGTAAGCAACAAATCCTGCTGCTTTTTCTTTATTGAAAAGACATATATATCATCAGATTTTGTTATGGATCATGGTATTTTTTAAACTTCAAACCAAGTCTACCTTGGTAGAGGGTGATAAATAAAAAATCATGAAATGTAACAGCCGTTCTTTCCCATGTGCTCTTCAAATGTAAAAGATAAATTTAAAAATTTTTTCTTTAAACCTCATCTTTTCAAATTCATGAAATGAAAATTACACCAGCAATATACACGATACACGATAATACACGATATACACGATAAGCTTATGAATAAAATCCAAGCAGCTTGATAAATAATGACTAACCTTGCTAATTATACGGCAATGAAAAATAAATGTGAAGTACTCTTCAAAATGCAATATATAAAAATGAGATCGTAATATCAAGCAGGTTGTTGAACTGAAAAACTAAGAAATTATTTAATTTATTTTATATACAATGTTAAATACTAATTTTCAATAATTTATCTTAATTTATTTATAATTATAATATTACTAATTGTGTTTACAACCCGAGGCAATATTAGTGAGTCTCAAAAATTTTTAAACATTACTTACAGTTGAATCTGAAAGAAATTGTTTTCGATTTCTCAAGCAAGTACTTAAGCGTGAATTGATTTTCATTCTTGTGCTGCCAGCCATTTAAATGTTATTTATTTTGTTTAGCATATTCAAAAAATCCAAAAAACAAGAAAGTTTTTAAATTATTGATAAAAAGTAATAAAACATGTGTTAACGAGTTCTTGGCTAAACTGTAGGCATATTCATGATACGTAACAAATATATGCAAAATAGATAAAGTGCAAAAAAGCTATTCTGAGAAGCTATCTTGATAGGGGTGGAGGGGAGGGGGAAATACGATGAAGTTTTGAGGTATTCACAAAAGATGGTGAAACTTACGTTAGATTGCATCGGAACATCTTGTAATTGCCTGAAAGATGGGGAAAAGTTGTAGCTAACGATGGACAATACTTGGCTATAACCCCTCCGCCCTCCCCCCCACCCAAAAAAAAATTTAAATTTTGTAAGTCAAAAATGAACATAAATAACATCTTTTTTATTATTTAATGTTTTTGTCAAATAATTTTCTTAAAAATTTTCTCATTATGCGTTTCCAATGGATGTCATAAATATCAAAGAATCACGTGGTTTTACTTCAAGAAAAAATTATGAAAATAGAATCAACTCCTTGGCCACAGACAGCCAATCAACTCCTTGGCCACAGACAGCCAAATACAATAAAAAATACGCGGACATTCTAAGAAGGCTATAGTCTTAGAAAACCTGGCCTTAAACAATGTTTTTGTTGTTTTTCGGTTTCAAATAATAGGCTTAATGTTTTCGCTTCATGCAGTTGACACTCTACATCTCGAGTACTTTTCCTAGTCATCTCAAACATTTTTCCTGGTCCCTTGGACATTTTAAGCACTCGTTTGAGATAAAATCCTCACATGATCTCCAACAATATTTATCAAACTTTTTGGTGTCTCGAACAAAATTTTCGATCCGTCGGTTTTTGTTAAGATTTTTGTGTTCTCAAATGTTTTGATTTCATTTTCTAAAATTCGAATTTTCAAAGCATTATTCTTTGAAAGATCATTGATTGTTTTTATCAAATGTGAAAACATGGCGCTCGTTAAACGAAAACTTACAAAGAAATCTATGATAGAAAAGTGCAAGGCATTAAAAGATTTGGAAAAAGTGATGACTAACAAAAAGGTAGCCCAAAGGAATGACGTCCCAAAAAACCAATTTTAGCCTGGGTTTACAATAAAGACAAGTTATCGACTTTGCTGGAAAAAAACGGTACAAAATCTAAACGGAAGAAACTTTTAACAGGTAAATTTGAAAACGTAGACAAGGGTATATTCACGTGGTTCGTCGCGAAAAGAAGTCTACAATCGATGGGATTAGACTGAAAGAAAAAGCATTAAAGTTTACAGAAGCATTGGGAGAGTTGGATTTGAGAGAACTTGATTATAAATCATCTCACTATTGGTGGCAATAGGAAAGAAAGGTCAGTTCCGTTTTGTCAAATCTTGCTATATTTAAATTTAAACAAATTCAAATGCACCAGCAAAAAATTTTTCCATTGTGTGATTCAAGTTAAAGTTCGCTTTTTTCTGTTCTTATTTTTAGAAACGGCATCAGCTTTAAAATCATCTCGAAAGTAGCTCCGTGACGAATGATACAACCGCCCCATAGGCTGTAACTAAACTTCAAAAATTTGCTCTCAAATTATAAACTGGAAAACATTTTTAATGCTGATGAGTTTGGGGCTGTTTTTTCTAGCGCCTCCTCTTTTCGTTAAAAAGTGGTACAAAACACACCACTTTTTAACAAAACATACAAATTTTTAAAGTTGAGCCATTTATGCTTTTCAATTATTCACATTTTTCGTTAAGACTATTATTCTCATTTAAAACTTGGTTAAAGACAACCATTATTGATTATCTTTTAGACAACTTAAAGAATTTTAAAGGTAGTTCTTTTTCCCCTCTGCTTTCCCCTGTGGTCTTCTACTGTTAGAATTAAAATACTATTCCAGATATTTTTGTTGTTTTTATTGGAAAAACCTTTTAATAACATTTTACGTTTCGTTTTGAAAACATTTTACGTTTCGTTTTGATAACATTTTAAGTTACGAACATGTTTGACCAATTTTTACCAAAACAAGCGAGTAATAATGTCAGTTATTTTCTATATGGGCCGTTATTAGTTCAACAGGTTATAGCATCAATTCATATGGCCAATTTTAGTGCCGTAATAATCTTTAAAAATTTCGTTGTTTGCACTTTTTGAAGTAAAAGCCAACTCCGCGAACAAAATACCACGCTTCCTTGTTACATGAAAATAGTAAGAGTATGTTGCGGTTGTGATTTGCCGTTTAAAATGATGGCTTCTTTGATGCGAAATTAAAACTGGCTGCAATATCAAGTACTTACAGTTGTAGTTGCACAGTTTACCTAGTCCGCGCAGACAATGAAGCCACAACAGAACACAATAGCGTTTACTGACTACCTTAATATTCCATTAGATCTCCATCTTTTTCAATGACTTGGCCTCTGGACGTGGTTGGAAGGCCTGGCAAGCACTAATGAGGTATTCTCTTAAAAAAAGAGATCTACGCTTTCGTAGGAAATGACTTGAGTGGGCTTATCTACAACGCTTCATCCTTATCAATCAAGTAGATTCATCAATCAAAGTTAGAGATTTATACTTATCGATCAAGTAGATTCATCAATCAAAGTTAGAGATTTATACTTATCGATCAAGTAGATTCATCAATCAAAGTTAGAGATTTATACTTATCGATCAAGTAGATTCATCAATCAAAGTTAGAGAAAGGCTATAAAATAGTTGTATTGTCTTTCAAAAACTATTTGGACTTTATGGTCTAATGGCCATTTGCAACTCATAATTCCCATATGAGAAGGTCTTCTTGAGGCTTTCTAATACACGCCTTTTCAAATGGCTGATGTAAACATCTGTATTCACTTTTTTTTTAAAATATAGATGGGTGGACATTTTTCATAATCATTGATTGAGGATGCGTTTAATGAACAATAAATCAATGATTTTTTTTGTTGGTAACATAATCAACCGTAAATAGCTCCTCATTTGAAAAGATTTTGACCATTGATGGGCCATAACTCATTAAAAGATTTAAAAAACTTTTTTGATTACAATAATCTAAGAGTTTTGAGTCTTTCTGTCAAAAGTTGATATGTAGGCCTGACAACACTGAGTTCCCAAACATCCTTCTCACAGCCTTTTCATCAACATCAAACACTATAGAGTCTTTCAAAAAGACATGGTTCAACTACGGCGTTCACGAATAAGAAAGATATCTTTTTGCCAACTTTTTTGTTCAATTGAGTTAGCATCTGAGCCCTTTCAACACAATCACATTTTTTTACCTTACAAATTGTACATTTAGACGCTGCAGAACACTTCTTAACACTTCTCTTTTAGGTGTGGATCCCCCCCACCCGTGTGGATCATAACTTATTTTTCTGGTTCTTTTCGCTTCTACTTTTAAACTTTTTATATCAAAACTCAAACTAGTCGATTAAAACAAAATTTAGTACTAAAAACTGAATAACCTATACCATGAAATTTTCACACACGATGGCACATTATTGTGGCGGTTGAATGTCCCAATTATGGTTCATAGGGGCCAGTCAAATCAAATTCGTAACGTATTAAATCAAATTTGATTATTAGAATTTTTTCCCAGCTCTGAAACAACTACCGATGTGATTTAATTAAGATTCCGGAGTTTAGTCGAACGTCTAACTCGGCGTTGGGAAAACGAACTTGTTGGGGTATTTTTGTTCTCACTTTTTTGAGAAACATTTTCATTTGACTTACATTCTTGAATTTGGAGTTCGCACAATGCCTAAAAGTGTCGTATCTGAAACATCAAAAAATCCTGCCCACGCGTCTGGTAAAGATATATACGAAAAATAAAATTTTCGCAAGAATCACCAGCGAAAAGAAACTTGCTAATCAATTCATTTCGAAAGAAGATTTTTGGAACCTTCCGAAAGGACTCAGTTAAAACAAAATATCAGCTAAATCTTCATAAAAACTTGCATTCGCGATAATTGACATTTATGAGTAACGAGCATTTAATTACTTAATTTATTCTAAATTACGGAACCAAAAGAAAAAAATTATTATTATGGGTGGCGACTAAATGGCGTGTCAGGTGTTAACAATCCTTCTCTCCTCCTTACCCAAAAAGACAACATTTTATTATGCTTCTTTGGATTAAGTACACATTTTATTTTAAGTAAACTACTAAATATATTAAAATTTTAATGCTTAACCAAATCGATATCAATATCAAAAAAATATATTTACAACTACAACACATAATCTTTTTTTGTTTTAAAAATTTTACGCTTGTTTCGACTTTGGCATTTCGCTAGAATAATAGCATTTCTTTTCTTGAGGTTGATAGATTTTCCGCTAGCTTCAGAAGTCAATTTCACTGCTCTTTCAACTGTTTGTGAGTGGCACGGAAAGTTGGGAGCCTTTCCTCGATTAGGAATCATCTTTAAAAGCTCCTCATTTGATATATTTTCGATACAAGCGGGTTAAAAACAGTCTATATCATACAAATTTATTAATTTTGACCAGTTTTTGCATTTACAATCAATAATTAGAAAAGAATTAACCCTAATACCAACTTTTAATCCATTTTTAGGTTCCTTGATAGGAGCTTTTCTTGTTTCTAAAATTTTTATAACAGCAATTGTTCTATAAACTTGTTCTTCAGAATAATGTAGAGCAGCAATAAAATTCTCAGGTTGGAGACAAAAAGAGTTTCTATAAATAATAGGCAATGTAATATCTTGAACTTCAGTATCCAGCTTCAAAATTCACTGAATAAATTGGAAAATTACAGGGTGCGTAAAATGTTTCCCCACTGAGTATTTACGACGTAAAAAACACGATTTTACCCGAAGTTGCAGTTTTTGGTCTTCCAGAACTTCGACGATCATCAATAGAACCAGTTTTTTCAAGTCGCTTCAAGCAATCGTAAACCGTACGCCGCGGAACATTCAGAAGACGAGCGATCTCCGATGGTTTCTTTTTCTCTTTAGCTAGCCTCTCGATTGCCGGCCGCAAATCTCTTGATTTCGTCATGGAACCTAAAAACTTCAATATTAAAACATATTCAAAGATTAGAGAAGAGCATAAATAATGCAGAAAAATAAACGGTATGCTTTAAAATAAGGGAAATAACGTCGTTGCCAGAGGAGTGCGGGAACTTTTTACGCACCCAGTAGTTTAGGTCCCTTGGTGAAACTCTTTGACTTTTTGATATTGAACCACATTGGAGTATATACTATTTGAATATATTCAACAAAGATTTTAAGCTCTCTACTGTGATTGATTGTTCTTGTGTATAGTGCCATTATCCGCACTGCTGTTGTCAGCCACCTTGCATGACAACTCATTTTTATAATAAGGTTCTAGTTAACTTTAGAATTTTTTATGCTTGAGTTAAACCTTATTTTGTTTTAAATTATTACTCCAGCTTGAAGCAAACTAATACCAAAAATTGCTGATGCCTAATTGATAGAGTTTTTAAAATGCGAAACAATAACATTTACAGAGAAGCTAATCGTCCGCATTTAAAAATGCAACCTCCGCAATTAAAATCGTTTTCAATAACTGTAGAATAAGATAACCATTCTGTTAAATGGCTGCAGTCGCTTTACCAAACCAGAAAATTTCTTATCACTTTTTAATTACTTACAAAATCAGAATATAATCTATCATTTTAAAGTACATTTTCACTTTTTGTTAAAAAGAAAAATTAAGATAAGATTTATTTTTCCCAAAATAATGTTTGTTTATTTTGGTGTCAAAAATTTATTTTTTAGTCGTACATAAATTCACTTAATTATATTAAATATGGCTGTATAATAGGCAGGAGCAATTTTTGTCATTAAATTGCTTTAAGCTGGAGTAGATAGTTTATAAGAAAATAAGAGTTTTAGCGTGAAAAGTAAGATCTAAAGTCAACTCGAAGCTATATTATTTAAAAAGTAGGTTTGAAACATCAACTTAAATAAACCACATTTGAGACGCCATTTTTTGTAGAATTATAAAGAAAAGGTAAGGTTAATGAATTAATTATAAAGTATAAACTTGGATGGGTCATAATTAATACATTAAAATGTAAAATACATTTACAAATGTAAAAAAATTTAAATTTAAATGACATAGAATGGGAAAGACCTGCAACGTTCATATTTTGCATTTAGTTTTATTTTCTAATTAAGCAAATGGTTTTTTAAAGAAAAATTGAAAATCAAATGATTCTTTGCAAAAAATTACTATGATTAGAGCCTGGAAACATAAAAGCCCTCAAGTTTCTGGTGTCCCCCCCCCCCCCCCCCCCGTCCGTCCTAAACATGAGAGCAACAAGTTTATAAAATCATTTTTTAAACATACTGCAACCTTATTAGATTGTTTTTAAAACAAAACAGTTCTGTAATATCAAGATGACTATATTCTGTATCCGTTATATATTTCATCCGACTGCTTCATAAGCTTTTACATTTACAATTTATATATCGTTTTTAAATTTATTGTGCCCAATTAATTATGCATTCATTGCGCACAATGAACCATATATAGTCATCGAACTACATATTCATTGTGCACAATGAATTACACAATGACGCAACTACAAGTTCAAGTTCTAAATTTAAGAGTTTTTATTCAAGAACAATAAAATAAATTCAAAAATAATTATTACAACAAGATACTTCCGTATTACTTTGATTAAATTGCACTAATTTGAAACCAGATTAAAAGATTCCAAATTTTCGTACAAAAACATCAACATTTGAAAACATTCAGCCGTCATCCTGTTTCGCTTCGCATACAAATTGTTTAAAGCGTTTGAAAAAAGGCGCTCACTTGGTGCACTGGTTGCAGGTGTACATAAAATCATCGTTGAAATGCAATACAATATTGGAAAAACATTGATTTTGATGCCAAAACTCTAAAACATTTTGTTCGTGCACTGACAATTTTATATATTCACTAATTTCTTTTTTTAAATCTGAGGTTACGTTTTTGTCACTATCACTTCCGGAATCATCTTCTTCATCCTCAAATGACAACTTAAATTTTTTTGATTCCATTGTCACCTTTTTAATTGGAATTATTTCACCAACTCTTTTTGCGAGATAAAAATCTGACAAAAATTCTTTCGCGCTTTTTAAATATTTCTTTTTTTCGTGCTTTTCAAGGAAACGAAAACTTTTATAATTTGGATCAAAAAAAACGACGCACAATAAAGAGGAATTACTCTCTAATTCATATGAATCTTTGTAAGTTTGTAAAGATTCTAACAAATGCGATTTCAATATCACAATTAAAGGAGGAGTTTCACTTTTATTCTTAATTAGCTGCTTCTCAAGGTACTTTATACTTGGAATAATTAAAGAACACTTTGCATATACGTATCGCCAGATAGTAAAACGTTTACTTGATGAAAGCTTAATAAAGCATTTAACGTTTCTTTTAAGTAAACAATTTCATCTTCATCGAGTAAATATTTTCTCATATCTTTGTATTGTTTTGAATTAAAGATATCTTTTACGTAGGAGTGAAGCTTAAGCATTCGCTCTGCCATGAGAAATGTAGAGTGCCAACGAGTTTTCACATCTTGAATCAAATGAAGTATGTGATTTCTTTCAACGCCTTGTCGCATTTGACTTTCTTCTAATAAATCATTAAGTTGAGAAGAATTATTGAAAGATGTAACAATTTTCCTGCACTTAGTTAATGTTCTTGCAGTGAAAAAGAATATAGACGAATTATCTTTTTCACCTTCTTCAACTAAAACTATGATATTTTTAACAACTAATTGCAAAACATGTTCCATGCATCTTATTGATTGAATGTTTAATCAAACTTTTAAAGAATTTAGACAGTTGCGTACGTTACTAGCGTTGTCTGATACTATACTCATTATTTTAACATCCACTTTAAATTTTTCTACGATTTTTAGCAAAGCCTCTTTTAAATTATTTGCATCATGGCGGCCATTTATGTATGCAAAGCCCAAACAAAAACTGATGAAACTTGTTTTGTCAGAAATGAAATGCGCAGTTGCAGACATAGGCGCCGAGTTCCCTGGGGCAACAGCGGCAGTGCCCCCCCCCCTCTCCCAGGAAATTTATACTAATAATATATTATCACGGATATCATGAGGGCGAGAGTATCTATTCGCCCCCGAGATAATCCGTGATAATATATTATTAGTATAAATTTCCTGGGGAGGGGGGGGCACTGCCCCTGTTGCCCCCGTGAACTCGGCGCCTATGCACAGTGGGCCAGAATCCCATATTTTTGGAAAAAAGTCATAACTTTTTTTCCTTTTATCCATAGGCCTCAAAATTTCGTATATAAAGTAATTGGATGATTATAATTTGAATGAGCATGATGATTTTTTTGTGGTTGCCATGGCAACCCCAGTTGCATAGCAACAGATATTTATGCTTAGTTCTAAAGTAGAGACTGGCCAACCGTCCTATGTGATCATTTTATTCGTCAATATCGATTATTTCGATTAATGATAAAAAAAAAAACCAAACGATTAAAAAGTTAATTAGAGCGAGTTTTCTATAAACGATAGCGCGACAAGAGAGCGTCTAAATGATTAAAACGATTAATATTCATGAAATTTGATTTTTAATCGATTTGATTTTTTTAATTAAGGTAGCTGCAATAACTCGATTAAATTATTGTTCAGTTTACTTTTGAGGATGTCCCTGGTGAGAGTTTGGATGATATTTCAGACTCTGAACCTTCTTCTGCCACAAATTCTGACTCAACCAATCCTGGAAGAAGCTCAGATTTAAATAAACTTGAAGATAATCCTTTGGCGGAGCAGCCAACACGACAGCCTTCAAAAAAGAGGAAAAATTCCTAAATCATCTGAAGCCTTGCCTTTTAAACAAACCAACAAAAATAGCTAAACTAACTGAGAGACTTTTTGTTTGCCATCTTTTAATGTGTTCGTGATTTTTATACAACAAATGTTAAAACAAAATGTGTTTCATTGTGTTTTTCATTTTGTGTTTTTCTCTTAAAATAAAAAAAATATTTTATCGAGTTGTTTATGAACAAGGAGTATTAGAAATTTAAAAAATCTAACTAGATTTAAAATGAATAAAATGACTAATTGTTAGACAATTTGATTAAAATGATTAATAGTTTACTCGAAACTGATTAAAACGGTCACACAACTTTAATCGAATTAATCATTAATTTTTTAATTTGGTTGGTCATTAATCGATAATCGAAAATCGCGGTTGTCCGCTCTCTATTCTAAAGGATTATTTTTAAAGCCATTTTTTTCTAAACTTGGTATGCAAATTAATTTGATGGTTATAATATGATTGAGCATAACTATTTGCTTTAATTCATAGTCACACTTTCATATAGGTACACACATTTCCAAAATTATAAAGGTACATAAGACACATTTATAAACTAATATCATCTGTAGATGATCTCAATAAGTCAATAACTCCAGCTGGTAAGTTTTTCGTTTTGGTGTGACTTCCTACTGTCTTTCTCAGAGATGCAGTAAATGGATCAGATGTACACAATAGTCGATTTAACAAATCTTGGTTAGTTTTCACACGAGATGTTTTTCTTGTAAAATGTTCACGATAGTTTTGAAAGTCTTTATTGCGTGCTTCTTGAGCTTCTTCAGAATACATACCAATGGGTAATGCTAAAGTTTTAATAATTTCAGAACCATGGATTAAAATTTTGTGGAGAGATTGGGGCATATAGTACCAAGGATAATGATGAACATAAAGTCGAGCTGTTTTTAAACAGAAAGCCTCAAATTTATCAGTGTCGATGTCTAAACCACATGAAATTGTTGTCAATATAATATGCAAATTTAGAATCAGTTCAACATCAATATCTAAAATTTCTGCGAACTTTTCCGCATTTTGAAATGCTCTTCGAGCCGTATTTCCATAATTTGATGTTCCACTACCACCAGATTTTGGAACATCAACTATCAAGCCCATTTCATCTTTAAATCTATTTTGAATTTGTTGTTTCAGAGCCTTTACTTTGAATTTATCTTCTACTGTTTTTGCCTGCCATTTTTTCAAAGTCATTTTATATCCAATATGTAATAAACATTCAAAAAAACGTATCCAAGCATGTAAGGATGATAAACCAAATGAATGACTGCCTGTTATACCCTTTTTCAAAACCATTTTTTAAATATCATTCATTCCTTTGGGACTTGCCCCACATATAGTACAGCATTGACTAGAATTTGTAACATCTGAAAGAGCAGTATGAACTTTTCCATCAATCATAGTAGTTTGTATTATATGATGTATTTTGATTTTTTTTTTATTTATATCAACTTCAGTATCTTGCAAATTTGAAATTTCAAGCCTAATGAGATCCTCTTCTGATTTAGAAACTGCTGTCGTTTCTTTTTCAAATTTAAAACGCAGAGGTCTACAGTACATTGTTGATGATGGTCGTGGATTTCGCCAAGCTGGGTATCGTTTTCCACTTTTAAAGCCACACAAGTCCAATGGCACTAGGCATGTAATAAAAAGTGCCTGCTCATTGTTTAAATTTCTTGTTACCGTTCCTTGCGATATTTGTTTATATATGGACTGTCCTGTGGCACCATCAAAGCCTATTTTGTATCTCAGAGAAATTCTATCTGGAGTGCCTTCAGTGCAAAGGATATCATACTGTGCCTTGCATATTCTTTTTGCTGTATGATCCACCAAAGCTTGCAGTTTTATTTCAGCTGAAAAGTCTGAGACAGTTATATCTGCAGGATAGCATAACAGCTTTGCATCACGGACATCATTATATGGAGGATATATATCAACTCCCTTTTCAACTGCTTGATTTCGAATAATTTGGTAGGAACCTTTTGTCAATCTAGCATCTAAAAGAAGACAAAGAGCTTCATCTTTAGACATTCTACCATCTTTTTTTGAGGTTTTTTCAATTGGATTTTCTTTTCTACGTTTAATTTCTGAAGCAAATTGTAAAGCAGAAGCAGAATACATTTCAGTTAAGTGACTAATTTTATGTTTTTTGGTTTTAGTAGAGTAGTCATCAAAGTTTGCCTTAATTGGTCTTCCAATAGGTATTGGTGTTACATTTAAATCTTCAGGAACATGGCTTTGAAGCCATTTTTTATTCTTTTCTTCAAATCGAGCCATGCTGCTATATGACTTGCGCCACTTATCTCGTAGATGCGTTGTTATTGTTCCTAATTGCTGCTTGTTGCAATGCAAATTCATAGCATCAATAAGTTTGTCCACAATACCAGAATCAGATATTTGTAAATTATTAGGCTTATGCATGATGAATGCATAGATATCAAAGTATTTCATTTTCAGCCTACAAATACAAAAAATATATTCTTGATTAGACATTTGGACAACCAGACATGAAACAAGCTCCAAATATTTATATGTTCATTTTAATGTGATAAAAAAGATGTTTTGCTAAAAAATCGCGATGATTGGAGCCTGGGAACACAAAAAATGCCACAATTTTGGCCCCCCCTGCCCCAAAGATGAAGCTTGTAAAAATCATGTATAGAGACGCAGCTGATATCCGCCGACAATAGGTAAGATATATATCGATAATGTACATATTGGGCAAGATATTTCAAGTCTCAAATTTCTGGAGCACCCTGGAGCGCAAAAGTATTTTGTTATTTAAATGAAATTTTCACTAAAAAAAGTACTTTAAATACGCCATCATTAGAAACCAGTTTATTTGATATAGCTTACTTGCAAAATAACTTTGGAATAGCTCATTTCATAGATAATACTTAGTTTTATTTAATTGTGCAATAAAAAATGAAGTTTTAAAAATTAATAACAATTTTATGCTTATTAGTAACACGAAAAATATTATTAAATAAAAAAAAAAAAAAAAAAAAATTTAAAAAAAAACAAAACCTTTTTTATTATCAGCTTGAAATGCAAACGGCATAAGAGCTGTACAGAAATATATACATTTTATAAAAGCCAGATGTTTAAGCTTTAAAATGGTATATAACAACGTCATTTTTGAGAATGTTTTTTTTATACTTTTTTCCACCACCTGGCCCACTGTGCTATTGTTGCAGATATGTAACTATAGTTTTAACAGGACGTCCATCCGTCAGTAGTTATAAATAAAACTTTAATTGATAATAATTTTGACTTCAAAAGCTCAACTATTTCTCGATATAAATTAGTTAAAAGAGATCTTAACTTTTTTCGGCAAGGCACTTTATACTTTGGATTTAAATACAAAACAGATTCTTTATATGCACTACTTTCTACCAACATAAATGGAGGACAACAAGCAACATAGAAAATTAAGAGTTCTATCAATCTTATCGCTAATTTCTTTTGACAAGCCACTCGTAGTTCGCTTTTTTTTCGGCGTTATTATTTCGTGATCATATTCAAGATGGTAATCTAGTATCTTTGATGTTTTACATGAGTACTTTTTAGGTCTGTTATTATCACATTGATTGCATATCCATTTTGATGTTTCCTCCTCGATTGAGTAATATTCGTATGTAGTTTTAGCTGCTTCTTCAATGGACAGAGTATCAACTTCAATTTCTGTTTGACCGGATGAAAGACTTGAACTTGTTTCGCTATCGTTATGATTTACAGGATTTTGTTCATCTATAGTCTTTCTTTTATCCAATCTTTTCTTTAAATCAGATATTGGAACAGCATATTCCATTGGAGAAAACGTATTATTGTTCGACAGTTTAAAATACAATTTCTTAAAGTAAGTTTAAAGATATTTTTAAGAATAACCGTTTATCTAGTATACAGCGGGAAACCATTACTTTGAGGTGTCAGTTAAGATATTCCTTTATGTTTGTTGTGTTGAAAAATTATATGAACGTAACACAGTGTGCCCAGAATGTGGTTTCTTGGAAAAAATTCATAAATCCGTTATTTGTTAAAGAAATCTTGTGAAAACTTTAGTATATTACTTTTTTGGGCTGAAGAATCTGATTCTGAGGTTAAATGTTTCGTGTGTGCACTCTGACCCAGAGAATGGGGCAACGGTGGTGGAGGATGGGGGGGGGGGGGGGGGGCGCGCCGAGAGTCATGCTCTGACTTTTTTTTAAATTTTCAAATAAACTGTAAAATATAAATTAAAAAATAAAACTTTTAAAAAAATTTTTGTCTTCCACCGCCCCCCCCCCCCGCCTCATAAAACAAATAGCCCCTCGATCCCCGTGACCAGCAAGCTAATAGCTGGCTAGGTTGTTTGGATATCATATCCAATTCATAATGAAATATGTTTGACTATTATTAATTTCAAGAAATTCATAATAAAATGTATTTGAGTTCATAATAATTTAATATCAAACACAAATATACACAGATATTAGTCTTACTGATTTTATATGGTCACAGAAAACATTCTTGAATTATCATTTTTTCTTCAGTAAATACGTTGTTCACGTCTACTTTACACCCTCTTGTGGTATGTCCAAATTTTCCACATGTTCCACATTGCAAAAGTCTTTTTTTACTGGCAATAATTGGATGTGTCCTTATCATCAGTCTGCAGTAAATGTCACATGTATTAATTTGCAAAGACATCTGTCTGGCTTTACAACTTGTTCCTGATTTATAAGCCTTAATGTATTTATTCCAACTTTTGCTTGACTGCTCGGAGTACTTGGCAATGGGTGATCCACCTGTAATCATAAACAGTTCCCAGGCATGTGCACACATTTGATGCACACTGGGGCTGAGCATAGCCCATGGAAATGTCTGTTTATGGAATTTCATCAATCCATAACCAACTTCATTAACTTTATCAAGATCAACTTTTTTGCTAACATCAACATGCTGGTTAATGCTAAGGAGTATATTGAACTTAGATAACAAAGTCAAGAAGCTATCTTGGTCTTCTGTTTTAAGAATTATGGAACAGATTGACTTTCTTTCTTTTGGACTAAAAAAACGATCTGCTATTGGTCCATTGTTAGTGTGACCACCAATAGAAGTAGAAGAATCAAGAAGCATTCCTGTTTTTTCATGTACGTTTTGAATAACTTTTTTTTTTGCTGTTTTTAGAGCAGTTTTAACCATTATGTCCTGCTCAGACCAGGTATGGGTTTATTGGCCCACAATGTGATATGAGATTTTCAGACAGTGGTCAAGTGCACGTAGCTTTTGATGTAGTGACAAAAAGCTCCAGAATCACCCACCAATAAACCTGCCATTTTGTCATCAACCATACTAATCTCTGTTTTTACAAATACTTGTAAACCATTTTTTGAAAGAATAGTCTGAGTTTCATTTTTAGCCAGTTGACTCAGAGTTGGTTTAAAATACTCCTTTACACTCTCCCTAGTTTCTTTTGCTTTCACTAGAATAACAGGCCTGGCAAAAATAATGGAGATAGGGGTTGGATTAGTCCAGATTACTTGGTTTTAAGATTCTTTAATTTCAAGAGGACAGCAAAAGGAACAAATCTAATTTGTTCCCTTTAAGTCTGCATCTTAAAGATTGGAAAACTGATTACGATAGCTGTGGTTTCCAGATCCATTAAGTCCAAATTTATCCTCTACATGTATAGAATGATTTTCAGCACAAAACTCGGATATATTTAGTAGAGACTCAACAGTGTCTTTGATAACATTGTTCTAAGGGGATGAAGTCTGCTTGTCGTCACTGCTTAATTCTTTTGGTAGCAAAGTACGTTTAAAGGTATCTACATCATTCTTTATTGGCAACATTAGTTTTGGGAGAAGCTCAAGTCTCAGTTCCTAGGGAGATATAAAATTTAAACGTACAATTATAAAAACAATTAACTACAACAGTATTTGATTGCATACTTTACCTGATATGATTTATATATGGATAGATCCAAGTTGTAAATTAAAGCAGTTGCTTCCTGTACCAATATTGTTGGAAGTTTTACTCCTTCCACCTTCCCCCATCTTTTTTCACATCTTTGGACAAGTTCTTTTAAGTACTCTGATTTATCTTCTCCTTGTTCACTCGCATGTTTTTCCACAATATCCACAAAATCATCCAGAATTTTGTTATAGGTACGTTTTTCAGGTTGATCACTGAATTAAATGATGTTTTATGAAAAATAAAAATATAGCTACTGGGTGTCCCAAATAGCATGATGCTTAAGAAATTCAAATAAATGTCAACAGCTAAGCCTTTACCTTAGTCTTTTTCATTTCCGTCCTCTGTTAGCTTGTGGAGCTCCATCTTCTTCTACATCACCCCTGGATGACGACGACGCTGCAACAGGTAGATTTTCAGGCAGTATTATCCCAACTTCGTTTCTCCATATTTCCAATTCGGCCACAAGTTTATTTTGTTTCAACTTTGAATATTTGTTTACATGTCTTTCAAATTGCTTTAGAATTTTCTTGATGTTATCTTTTTCATCTTCTATAGTTAGATTATGTCTCACTTTGATTGTTTTTAAAATTAGCTTTGATTTTTCTAATGAACTTAATTTGATGTTCAAGGTTAATAAAATTTCTTCTAATTCTCCTTTTTTAATCAATAACATTTTATCGCACGTATTCAACAGGTATTCCTTAAAGTTGATTTTCATTATTACGCAACCTCGAATATAAAACTCGTAAGAACAAATAAAATTCATATTTAAATTACTCAATTTCCGGGGATAACCGGACTGTGTAATTTTTACACATAAAAATAGAAAGTCTACATTGTATGAAACATTTAAGTTTATTTGCGGCCTCCTGCGGCCTTTTTTTCCCTGTTACTTTGTTTTTAATAAAATTAATATATTTTCATATATTTTAGAATTTTTTTAGGTATAAACAAAAATGCACAAAATAAATGTTTAAACTTCAATTTTTATTTTTATTGAAGTAATTCGCAAACTAAATATTATTTACAGACCAGGATAGAAAATTTTTTTTAAATTCATGCAATCGATTTTGATGTATAGCGTTTCAAAGTTATTGATAAAAAACAGCATTGGTACAATTTTAAAACAAATATTTTGTGTCAACTTTTTCTTCAACTTCAAACAACTATAAAAACAAAATGGTTTGATGAATTTATAATTTTTTTTTTTTGCACTGACCTACATTTTTCCTAAACAACATAAATTTACTATTTAATGTGAAAAAATAAAAGGTCAGAAAAATGAATTTTTTCATATCCTGGTCACACAGTGCGTAATGTTGTAATTAGCGTAAAAAAATTGCATCATTGCGTCACGCCAGAAGAAGCGTTGTGCGTGCGTCATATTCTTTGTATAATTCGTTGTACGAAACTCATTGTACACAACGAATTTGGAAAACTTATATAAATTGTAAAAGCTGAGAAAGAGAGAGAGAAATACATACCGTATATACTCGGGTATAAGTCGAGAAATTTTGGACGAAATATTTACTCTAAAACACCAATTCGACTTATATGCGGGTCAGAAAAAAAACGAATTTATTCCTAGAAATTTTTTTCGTATTTCTTATTAATATTGATTAAAAAAATGTTTCATTTAATATTGATTTTGTACTGATTTTTGGATCGACTTTTACGCGAGTATATACGGTAACTGTAATGAAAGCATCGTCGTCTTGATTTTACGCATAAATTATGACAAAAAAATACGCATGAATTATGACAAACAAATCAACTTAAAGACATTCATTAAGATTTATTGTTTTTAAGAAATTTAAAATACGTGATATAATTTGTGACAATTAGGTAATGAAAATGTTTTGTTTGTACCTCACATTTTCTTTTAATCAGTTAAATAAAAGTTGATTTGTTAGTAGAACAACTCCGTCACAAGCAGCTGATATTTTATACCAAAAACACGATAAGTTATTAGCATTTTAATTATTTAAAAAAATTTAAAAAAATTGAGAGTTGAACAAGACATATATTCAACCACACAATACAGAAATAATAAAAAACATTAAGTCCGTAACAATTGCAATCGTATTGTCGTCACTGTAAAAGCTGCGTTTTTGTGAGTGTAGAACGAAACAAATTAGGTATTATTACCTCAAAAAATCATTGCAGGTATTATATTAAGGAAATCCGAAAATGCTTCTGCACATGACACGCCTTTCAAAAACATGGCACCATTTTTTTTTTTTATAAATTGATTTCACATGCGTTTTATAATTTATAATCCCCTTTAATTAGAAATTGAAAAAATCCAGATCTGAACCGCTTTTCATTGAAATTTAAAACAAGTACTAAACATTAACGGGGGACTACTTAGATAAGTTTTATTACAAAACTCCAAGTGTATAAGTCGCAAACCTTTCTCCAAAAACTTGAAAAACTCTGAAAATCAACCTTGAAAAAGATGCCCTGGAGATGTAAATTGTAACTTACAGCAATTTGTTATTAAAAAGATGGCACCCAAACTACTTCACAACCAACTCATAACAAGATTTAAAAAAAGTATTTTTTGGGTAAAAGTAACAATATATTTTTCGCAAATTAAAAACCTAGTCGACTAAATTTAGTTAGACTAAAAAGTTAGTCGACTAATTTTAGTTACGCTAAAAAGTTAGTCGAATAATTTTAGTTACGCTAAAAAGTTAGTCGACTAATTTTAGTTACGCTAAAAAGTTAGTCGACTAATTTTAGTTACGCTAAAAAGTTAGTCGACTAATTTTAGTTACGATTTTTTTAGTTAAGTTAGTTACAATTTTCAGTTTTGGTCACAACACTATAAATTAGTCCACAAATCGCTGCCGCACTATGTACTTCCTACCAAGATCAGAAGCAGGTAAAAGGTTGTGAAACAGTTGTAAAAGGGTCTTTTAATGCAAACAGAAGCTTATACGTTTAGCTTTTTCAAATTTGAAATCGCAACGATAGAAAATTTCTTTTCAGAGTCGTCGATCATACCTGTTGACACAAACTGAAAAGTATTTGCGGTTTTATGAAATGTTTTATCTATCGTTTAAACTTTTCAGAAAGATACTTTTAAATTAGAAATATTTATTTCAAATAAAAAAACTGATTACAAACAATTTACCAGAAAGTTTAAGTTTCCACAAAGTCGAAAAACTTTTTAAACGTCAACATTATTTTCTTTTAGCTAAAGATATCTTAATGAATAAAAACTCTGTCTGCTTTTAATAAACGTCTAAACTGACTCGGTCGTAACCGCACGGACCACAAAAACATGAAGAAGTAGTGTTGGAGCACTTACAAATTCTGCATATGCACAATGGCTCTTGTAAATCTTCGTTATTTACAAAATACTGAGCTTCGATTTCTTCGATATATCCATTATCTCCACAGTAACAACAATTTAGGGTTAGGTAGCGGACATATTCAAGATATCCGTCGGCAACAAAACCGATGGGCTTTTTTATAACCAAATCTACAATCTCTTCCTTTAAGTTATAATCTTGGTCTGTAAAATCCTGGAAAAGGTTTATTCGCGGTATCCAGTAGTTCGGGCAGTTTCTCTCGCACAATCTTCGCTGAAGCTCTCGGAGCATTTCACTAAATATTGGCAGTAAGTTAATACAGATAAAACCAGAGTGCAAAAGTCTTAGAGCGAAACTACTTTGTTTTTGTTTTTTTATTTTTTTTGGTATGATAATTATTCTTTGCACGATTCGACAAAAATCAGATGAAACTGTTATGCTAAAATATGCTTAAATAAATTATGACATTTAATAAATTATGCGCAAATAAGTTATAATAATTAATAAAATATGCTCAAATATGCTCAAATGTTATGCTCAAATTGCCGATTTTGATGTGGAAAACCAAAAAATAAATAGGATTTCTTTAAGAAGATGGTCTGTCGATGTCGCATTATGTTGCAGTTATCGATTACAATGGTTTTCTAACCAACTATAAAACTCATATTTAAGGTCAAATTAATTTTTGTAACTTTTAGCGCCGTGATATTTGAGCTTAACCTACAAACTGACCTTTATACAAATCCTTTCCAAGCTTTTACGTGTGTAAGTTTTTCATTATTTATAAATACTTTTTGAAGTAAAATAGAATTTAGTCATTTATTTATTTAGTTAGAATTTAGAAAGCTCCTTTTTACAAATCTTATCTTAAAGTTTCAGTCAAATTGAACTAAAAGAAAAAAATAAAATAAAGTAACATACAAAAAAAAAACCTAACAGAAAAATCGTCCCAAGACCTTTGCACTCTACCGTATGAATCCATTACATTTTAATCATAATTATATTGATCAATTAATTGATTGATAATAAAACAATTAAAACAGCTGAAAAAAATGCTAAAAAATTTGCTCAAAATTTAAAAATCTATCTTAGAATTGCTTAATTCTGACTTCGGCAACTTGACCACGACAATTTAACAAACGAGTAAAATTTAAAATACCTGAAAAATTCTTCTACCACAATTTTTTGATTTGAATTCTCCCAAAATGAGATGGGTTTTTTCTCAACAAGAGAAAGTAAAATGCATTTTAGGGCGTAACTCGGTATTTCTTTTCCCTTGCGATTGAAATGGCGCTTGTTGGTTGCTTTCAAAGCAAGAAAAGCAGAGCGAGCGCTCGAAGGAATGTTATCTGACAAAATAACTTCCGCCTGAGAAAACGAATATCGCCACTCTAATGAACTGCTTTGACTGTAAGAAGTGTATTCTGGTTGTTCTGAAAGATAAAGTTATATTTGTTTTTAAACGACTGTTGGCTCTTTAACTGGTGAGTTGTAAAGAAGAACACACGCGCTAGACGCTTTTACCTAAATTCAGTTTTACAAGTGCATTCGTAGATGCTTTCGGCGTCACATGACATCCTAGTTTTCGAATTGTGTTTACTGTTTCAGTGCTCGGCCAATGCTTTCTGTTTTCAGGGTCAAAAAATCCTGTTTACGAAAAGGTTTTTGTTAAAGAGAATGGCGACAAATATCGCAAAGAGAAACTGGAACAACAAACACCAATAGACAATATCCCAAATTTTAAAAAGCACACCTTTAGCTGCCTCGGGCCAGAAATTGCAATGAAGGGCGAGAGTAAAGTCTGCATCAAACAGTCTCTGCCATACATCACCTGACCAAATTCTACCTTGTTTTGAGATTTTAACCTCAATATTGAAAGCGGGACCTTTGTAAACTCCAGTAATACATACGTCGTCAAATCTTGAAGTAAATTGTTTAGAAACAAAATTTCGGACTTCTGAAGACTCAGTTATTAATTGTTTTAAAAACCCAGTAAAGAGCTTTGAAGAAAGGAAACTGACTCCTTCTTTATCAGAGTGTCTTCGAAGGCAGAACAGATCCCACTGTTTTAAATATATATCTTCAAGTTTCAACCAAACGTATCCATTTGGATTTTCGTTTTCAACAACAGTAAACAATGGCGCAATCTTCTGAGCTTTGTCCTCATTTCTACCTAAAAAGTGAAAAACTTAGAAAGTGTGCTAAAGTGTGAAAGTTGGTTCTTTAGTTGACCATTGAAAGCATCTTTATACATCTTTAATATCTAAATATTTTAAAAGTATTTAACCCAAACAGTTTTGCTCAAACTTGTAAACGAGTAGGTTGCAGTCTAAGTTTGAAAAAAAAACTCAGTTTAAAGACACAAAAAACGCACCCACAGTTACACCCTCAGGAACAAGCATGATATCGAAGTCAGTCGCTAAAATTGATGTTGATGGCAGAATTTTTCCGAATCCTTCTCTCAAACTCCCGGATAAAAGGTAAGAAAAAAAGTATTCCGGCATCTTACTACACAATGTTTCCATGATGGCCACTAAGAAAGGATGTTTGATAACGATTTCGGTGATTTCCTTTAAAATTTATAGATTAATTTGTAGCTACAAAATCTGCTTTGTCGTTACCGTAAAAACAGGCCATCATCATTAACAATGTAAAAAATAGTTTTACTATCAAATAGCTAAAAACTTACTTTGCTCGATAAAATGGGCTGCTCCTCATACCGTCCTATTGCATCAGCTAAACGAAGTTTTGACGTGAAATCGACCCGACAACAGCAGTATAAATACACAGCATTTAACCATCTCATAAATTTTCGTCTGCCGTTAAAACTGCATTGTACGTAGAAAATTAGCCAAATTATTATCAGAAGCGGTACACAAAAACCTGATGCACTAGCAATCGGGTCAACAAAGTAGTAATCACGGTTAACAAAGTAAAACAAGCATCCAGCGCCAATCAAAGAAAGTAGTATGGAAATTAAAGCAATACATATGATCTTTGATGATACCACCTTTTTTTTCATTGGTTTAGGATAATAAATTTTGTTATTTTTCATATCTCTTGGGGAACAACCAAAACCCTTTGAAGGTTGTTGAACGACAGGTGGTTTCTCTAAGACGTCTAACTCAACTCCGCTTAAATATTTAGAAAGGCGTCAAAACATTAGACGAAAAAAATACAAAAAAAAAAAAAAACAAAAACGAAATTAACAAAATAAAAGTGAAAAATAAAGCACGAATGGTTGTAATAAATCTTTTTTTTTTTGTACCTTTGGTCTTCAGTTAGAGGATTAAGGTCCATTTCTGTTTGTTAATATTGCAAAAGAGAAAGTGCAAAACTAATGAATATTCAGACACTTAACTGGCTGCACCTACAAAAACGAAAAAAGTTGTTGTAGTTAACATCAAAACTTTGTTTTGAAGCAAAGTTTTCGTTAGACAAAGTGAACATGATGTTATAACTTGGCAGCCCAAATTTTCGCTTATTTGCGGATTTAAATATCAATGGATACAAACCTTTGCATACAGTAGTTTTTACCGTGCACAATGTTGTGTCCGCTTGTATTGAAATTATGGTTCTTGAAAGATCAAGCTGCTGCCTACGCTGTGAGGGGTTTTTAAAATATTTTCTATTTTAAAATATTTTGAAAAAATAATTTCTCTCGATGCTTCTTTTCTTGGCTAATTGAAAGAACAGGTAGCTTAAATAAAGCAAGAAATATTCTCAAATGTTGTAAAAAAAGTCAATTATTTTAAAGTTTAGTAAGTAAGGCAAATGGTTTCAATATTAGTCAAATGCTAAATGTAAGTAAATGAGTCCAACAAATTGGTAGTTTGGCAATTTAATAGGATATATCGAAAATATTTATAAGTCCTTTTTTGCTTTTTATATTTCATTATTACAAGTTGATTATTACACGTTTACCATAGTTGTTATAATTTTTACCAAAATGTTTTTGTGTAAAAATTTACATCAAAAACCAAGTTTTTGATTCCAGATCGCATTGTAGTCATCTTTCAAGCAATAAAAGTTTTCAAAAATCTTTATAACAATATAGATGTAACTAAATTTTGAATTCCCAACGGTAGACTAATGATGAATACTAATATCAGTGAAGAAAAGAGACAAAACTGTAAATTGACTTATGACAAAAAAAATACGCGAAGAATCTGAAGCATGATTTACTTGCCATAGTTAGAGTAAAAAATAAATCAGAAGAATAACGTTTGAAATCTCAAGTTCTAGTTTTTTTTAATGTAATTCACTTTTGTTCTCAAAACCTGTTTTAAAATCTCATTTAATCGATTGTTTTTTTAATCTCCATAACAATTAGTAGTGTTCTTTCCAATGAAATCCAAACAGATGTGCTGTCTGTAATAATTATTTATAAATGGCTCATGGTGTTCTTGTTTGGCTTTTCGAGCCTTTTTTTTTTATTAAACTATAATCGATGAAGTCCATATTAACTTAATTTAAGATTGCAATTTTAAATTAAATTTATAACTATTGAAAATAGCTAATTGAATCATGCTTATTTTTGAAAGACTCTATTTGTAAATGAAGAACTTATTTTAATTCATTTTTTGATTTAGACCCTATTTAACTACGTACCTTTGCAATTTGACTATATGGAGCTTGTTCCTATCGATTAAAACATTATTCGTTTAAGTCCTTCTTAACTTTAAACCGGACCTGCGAAGTAGGACTAAAATTTACTGTGAACTCTAGTTCATCTCCTTAAATACAAACTACAAAGCCTTTCAAACGACAGAATAGTCATTTGACAATGCTTTGGTTACTTCGGCCCAAGTACGTCTTTTTGTGAATACAACTCTTTTTAAAACTGTTAGACTGACCATTCTAACATTCCAAAAATTGTGTCGTCATAGATTCAACATTAAACTCCCTTAACGGTGAATTGAAAATTGGTAAAGAAAAGTAAAAGGTTTCTCGCGCATGCTCTAAGACTGATATTACTCTAAAAATTGAGCTATCGTTCTATGATATTAAATATTTAAATAATTGTATCGATCTTATCAGACTATAACAACAGCGCAGTTACCAGCATCGTCATTCTTATTATTTCATTCACTACGTCACCACTTTTGTGGATTGCCTGGTTTTGATCGAGTTTATGTTCGTCGGTACGACCTTGAGTCCACCCGATGCGGTTTCTTGATCCAAGGCTAATTGTAACCTAGAGACCACTGTTTTTAAATTTTTTTAAAGAAATGCTTGATCCAATCCTTCTTGACAATGCGATCCCTGATAATTACCGATGAGCGGTTACCAAATGCCTCAATTTTCGATGGGTACATGAGCTACGCGACAATGCCTTCAACACTCCGTTTTTTTTTAAAAAAAAAAAACAGCGATCTCTATAACTTGCAATCAATAAAGTTCCTTAGGGCTAAATGTAAAGGTAGCCATCTTTTTTAAAATTAAGAAAAGGACAAATAAATTGAGAGAAATTGTAAATAAAAGAAGCATTTGAATATAAAATTTTATATTGCAATCATGCTTACACTTTTTGAGAGAGAACAGATGGAATTGACTGTAGAGTTGAGTGAAATTGTTACAAGGCGAATCTGTCACTTCACGACTCATCTTTTTAGTCAACAAAGAAACTATAAATGTCTGATAATAAGGACTTTTATTCTTTACAGCTGATGTTTCTAAATTTATTTTTAAGTAAAGCTTTTTTGCTTATCTCTCTAAATATCACTTATGCAAACAGTGAAGTTGAAATAATTGTTTCATGTTAAAATATTTGTTTTTTATTTGATTGATCAATGACAGTTTGTTTTTTTTTTCAGTATTTTGCTATATAATGATTTACTTAGCTCTAATAAAACAAACATTCAGCAATTGAGGTCAAAGGTTATCTATTTTAAGGCCTGTAGTAATTTGTCATAAAAAGAAATGTAACCCTACTCACGCAAAACAGCTCATTGCAATCATTTTATTACCAGAAATTGTGAAACTCATCAAGGAACCATCTGCTACAAGAGCTTTACCTAATTCTGATAGTGCAAAACATCAGTCAAAGTCCTTTTTTCCTAATGATCTAAATCAGCAATATACATTGGTTCAACTAAAAAGCAGCAGAGAGGGCTTTTGCTGTGTTTGTGCAGCTATTTTGAATGAAGTGGATAAAAATTGGTTTCAATCCTTGAGCTGGAATCAATGGGCAAGCGAAGAATATTTTGGAGTAGATATGTGTGCGAATTGTGTGCAAGCGACTTACAAACGTCTTGTAAACTCCTTAACTTTGAATGTAGTTATATTGAAATAATAAAATGAGTTCTTTAATTAAGTTAGCGGAACTAAGGAAACCGCTCCTTAAATAATGAATTCATCCCACATAACTGGGTTATAAATAGATCATATTGTACTCAAATGTATACTATATATGTGTGTGTGTGTGTGTGTGTGTGTGTGTGTGTGTGTGTGTGTGTGTGTGTGTGTGTGTCAATGAAACTGGTTATTAATATAATTTATCTTATTGTTTTATTTTTGTCCGATATTATTTTTGGTACGTCAAACCTAACAAAACACCCCACCTTACCCTAAAAAAGAAGGGCTTTGTCCCTTAAAGGAAGACAATTGGTAACCTCACATAATTTATTATACATAGTTTTAAAAAAACATGCTCAGTTAACAACAGTGTAAAAAAAAAAAAAATTACTTTTTATTAAACCAGCAATTGTTAAACTTGATACAACTTTCAAAAGCAATTAAAGAACGGAATTCAGCTCCTAGAGAACAAAATACTTCAGCAGCTTCGACCAAACTTTTTTTTTTCTGAGCTTTAAGTAGTTCGGTTTTAAATGATAATAGTTGTGCATGAAAAAACGCCCAATGCAAATAATTTTTACTCGTTTTTTTTTACAAAAAATTAATCTGGGAGTTCGTGTATTAAAGAGTGTCCGGTTACACCACTAACACACTTCAGAGCAAAAAGTTTATAGCAAAAAGTTTATAGCAAAAAATGTTTGTTAAGCAATAAAAAGTAAAGTACTTTTTAAAGTTTTTTAAAACTTTCTAATAACAAAACAAAAAAAAAAAGAAAATGGAAAACGATTTTTTTTTTTTTTTTTTTTTTTTTCACATTCATATAACAAAAGCTGAATACTTAACATCTAATAATAAAATACAACCTGCAATTACATTTTTACTAAAATGAAATTAAACAATAAAGTTAGAATGAAATAATAATAAAAGTTAAAATGAAATGAGAATGAAAGTTAGAATGAAATAATAATAAAAGTTAAAATGAAATGATAATGAAAGTCAGAATGAAATTATAATGAAAGTTAGAATGAAATTATAATGAAAGTTAGAATGAAATTATAATGAAAGTTAGAATGAAATGATAATAAAAGTTAGAATGAAATAATAATAAAAATTATAATGAAATAATAATGAAAGTTAGAATGAAATAATAATAAAAGTTAAAATGAAATGATAATGAAAGTTAGAATAAAATAATAATAAAAGTTAGAATGAAATGATAATGAAAGTTAGAATGAGCTTCATATATAGTGAGTTTGGAACAGTCTGGGTTGTCTGCGTTGAATGGGTGCAGACTGCAAGCTTCAAAGGCTTTTTTTTATTTTTGAAACAGCCATGCTTTGGGTATAGAAAGGTAAAAAAAAGACCTGTGAAATTTTCTTTTTAAACATACCCATTAGGATTGGTGAGGTGGAACGCGTCCACAACCTTCGTCCAACTTTTCTTCATGGGGCCAAATAGTCTCACGTTGAGTGGCAGTATGAAATGAGTGGTATTAGGTGGAATGAAGATTAAAACTATTTGGAAACCTGCGAGCTTTTTCACTAAATGAAGTGGTATCTGACTTCATGTTTGTTAGTCTAAACAATGACTGGTCTTTGAATATTATTATCTGTTAGCCACTAGTTAAAAGCGTTGCTTGAATATTTATAGACTACTTCATGGTTTATATAACCTTTAGCGAATTTACTAACAGCTACTAAATTTGGAGGCATTATATACTCTAATATATAAAATATACACACATGGGGATTCTCTGGTTAGCATATATAATAAGAGGGGGAGGAAGAGATTCGTCAGTACCAATATTTGCTGTAATAAATGTGCAAAAAAAATTCTAAAGAAAAACTAGTAGCTTAAGCTATCATGCTATCATGCTAAGATCTCATGCTATGCTATCATGCTCTAAGATATGTAAAATTAAAAGCAATTTAAAGTGCTTAAATAAAATTAATAAAAGCATTAAAGAAATAATAGAAAGATTAGCAATAACTTTAACATAAACTTACATAACTAAAACTATAATTCTTTCTTTGTCCATGTCCGTGGTGTAAGGAATATTTTTTATCCTCTTTCAGCCAAAACGTTTCACCTTTGGATGAAAATTGAAATCCGGACTCATCGATGTTAAAATTACGCTTGGGGTTCATATAGGATATCTAGAAGTCTCTCTCCGCCAAGTAACTTCTAATGTCCACCAACCACTGTTTAATTACTTGTTGCAACACGTTACGTCGGTTGACACTGTTGATGAGGCCTATCCTTATTTATTACCCCCATCAAACGTTCATCTGACACTAGGCTGAATACAAGCGATATAATGGCATCTTTGGTGACAGGATGAGCTCTCCTTTGTGCTCTGATTTTATAGTTAACCAGCACTTGATCCTCAGTTTCAGTCAAAAATATGTAATAATAGTATTTTTTTGACCATAGAGGTTTTTCCACTTTCCATCTTTAATTTGATTGGTTGAATAAAATATTTGAAATTTAATTAATAGTAGCAAGTTCAAATTTAGCAGCCATCTAGTTGTCACCTGGTATTAGCTACCTAGTTTTAAATGTAAAATTGGTTTTAAAACTATTTAAAACCTATTAAGAAAGTCTGAAAATAGAAAATAAACATGTAAAATATTGTTTATAAAAAAAAATTAAAAAATAGTCCTAA
The DNA here is from genome assembly GCF_058129835.1 of Hydra viridissima. NCBI lineage: Eukaryota > Metazoa > Cnidaria > Hydrozoa > Anthoathecata > Hydridae > Hydra > Hydra viridissima. Next base: position 323,580 of record NW_028324300.1, read on the forward strand.
ACGACGACGACGACTTCTATTTAACGATTTAATTTAAAAATACATTTTTAATTATATGCTATAAAACTTTTTATTTGATTAATCTTAAAAAAAAAAAAAAAAGGTGATGTATGATTATTTATAAAAAATTAAAATGGCCACTAATAACGGTGGTGGCTACCAGCAAGTGGATGTGGTGAAGCCAGTCAAACACTTAACTGCATATCATGCGGCTGTTTTTAAATAAAATTGAGCCATATGCGTATTGACCAATGTGTCAGAGTTTAAATTTTATGATTATGACAGAAACAATTTAGTTTTTTTTAAAAAAAGTTTTAATGGCGATTGCTAGCAAGTGGGATATACTGCTTCCACTGTTCGCCACCAACACACCACGCCCACCCTTTCAGATTCATTCTTAATAACACCCTGAAAAAGAAGAAAATAAATTAGATTATAAACAACATGTCTTTTGAATGATTATCCAAAAGCTTTTCTAATATTTGTCATTAGGCCAACTCATCATCTGCAAGAAATTTACCTGTTAATAAAATTTTGATGTTTTATTCCTTAAGGACTTTCAAAAATAACAAATGAACTGCAATAGTGATGAAAGTTGTAATTCGATCAAGGAGTACGCACATAAGTATTAAATCATAATATTACCAAAAAAATCTTTGGGTCTTATGACCTCCCACTTACCTCTAAAAACATTCCTCTAGGTGAAATGTCCTTCCATTTCTTTTGATGAAATTATTTTTTCTGAGTAAACTATAAAAAGCTGGAATAGTTTGCCTATAAACTTTTGAATAACCCTCCATGAAACGTTTATGCGATTTATTACGAATGAGAAGAAAAGTTACGCGAAAATTAAAATCATGAAAACTTTATCACAATTAATAAAATAAAATAACTTAGCGAATATTGTAAATATCATAAATAAAAGTTATGCTTTAAATCAATTACATACAATAGTTGGAGAAAATACAACGGACAACGACTGATATACAAAATTCTGCGTGCTGACTATAAAGGTACTAGATTAGATCAAATTTCATTTTTATGAAAACTACTTTTAATTTTTTATATAAAATATTATTTTAAATAAAATTATATATATATATGTTTTTTTAATATACCATATTTATATATATAAATTAACGAATAAAACAAGCTTCTATTGTGCTTAGTAAGTTTGTGCTTTGTGTAACAAAAGAGTGATCATAATGTATTTACATATACTTTGTATAAATATTTGTTTTATACATAAATTGTTTGTTTAAACATCATATATAAGTTGTAAAGTTAAAGCCTAATAGAGGTTGTTTAAAAATAACATTTGACATGTTTAAACTGCACTTCAATCGACGCCAGAAGGGGTGACCATCCCAAGTAGAGCTCAATAGAGAGGTCTTTGTTTTGTTTATGTTTGTTTAACATTATAGTGAGTGTAATTGCTAGAGTTAGTTTGGGAAAACATTATTTGATTTTTTGATTTTAGTTTTCATTAACTTTTTAAAATTTCTTGTTGTTTTTGCATTAATATGAGCTTTCATACTATTTTAATAGAGTTTCAAAGTAATTTCTGTTCTCGTTTTAACCCATAACCGTACTTTCCATTAATTAAAAAATATATTTTTCGCTATTATTCGAGACCATCTGGTGCTACATTTAAAAGATAAAAAAAAAGAAGAAGAAATTGACAAGAAGCTTCCAAAGACATTCAAGTGATAGCTTGTGTTTGATAAAAACAAAGTGGAAAACGAAAATATAAATGTTTACCCGAATCAATAAAATGGTGCTAATGATACAAACTTTTGGTATCGCTTTTTAGCATCAATATTTTATAGAGGAGCCTTTCTAGGCTCGTCGCACTCTTATCGCATTCTAGACTCAATATCTAGCAGAAGAACCTGTCAATGACATTTCAAAAAAATCAAGAATCTTTTTTTTCAGTTTTAAAAAAATGACCCTGTGACATGGCTGATAATTACTGATAAAAAAGAAACTGTTTAGTGAAACATGGACTAGAACAATACAACACCGGTGCTTTTCAGTTTTTAGCCGATGATCTGATAGCCGATGTTCCAGCACAGTTAGACATCAAAAGAATTTTTGAAATAGTGAAAAAGTTCAATACTTGTGGATGTTATATAACATTTCAAAAGGTTCCACTTACTGTTTCTGTTACATCTTATCATCAACCAGCAAAGTAAGACTTTTCTGATTGGAAAAAAATTAATCATAGAGAGCAAGAGCATGAAAACAGCTCAGAACACAGAAAATGCTATTCATTTTGGAATCAAAACAGAAAGAAACTGGAAAAGGTGAAAAACAGTAAACATAAACTTTCAAAAAAGAACTGATGAAGAAGGATTTTAGAAATTATTGTTGACATATTGTTTTGTGCTAAAAACAGCTTCGCTCTTAGGGGTAGTTTGGGGTAGTGGCTTGTTGGACAGTAAGAAAAGTAACATTTTTCATGGAACTATAGAGTTGATCATTGAAATACACAAATTGCTGAACATATTGCAACAGCTGAAGCCAAAAAAATGACAACCACGTATTTTTCTCCTCAACTTCAAGAAGAACTAATTATAGCAATCGAAGAAAAAACGTTAAATGAACTCCTTTAAAGATATCTAACTACTTTTCGTTTGTAATTCACTGGACTTTGAAATTCACTGGACTTCAGATGTTTCTCATAGAGAAAAAATCAGAGATAGTCAGATATCCAATCAGAGATGGTATGTATCAATCAGAAATACTAATCAGATTTTACTATTCTTTTTGAGGTCAAAGTCTTTTGGTAAAAATCTTCTTATCGTCTTTGTAACTTTTCTATTTTATTTAATTCCACTTCATATCTTCAACAGGACAAACATCATACTATACACAGTGCGATCATCCACACCTCTCTTCATAGCTACTCATTCTAAAACTCAGATTGGTCACTTTAGCCATCACCTCCTACCTTACAATTGATTCGTATGTGCTAAACCTAAAAAAATAATTATCTCCATCCTCCAAAAGATACTCAAGTTCTCTTAAGAAAATGTGCCTTGATGAAACAAATGTACTAAAAGTTGACAAAGTGTGAAAGTATCATTTTGATAACTTATAAAAGCCATTAGCAGGTAAAACTTCCACGGTTACCATGGATCACTATAATGCCAACCTAGATGACCCAAGAACGCCACTCTTATGGGGTGATAGCGTACACATCAAGATACCCTGTGGTGCAAATTTTGAAATTATTTTATTTTGTCCGCGGAAAATAAAATGATTTCAAAATTTGCATCACAGGGTATCTTGATGTGTACGCTTGATGTGAAATCATTTTATTTTGTCCACGGAAATTGAGTGAAACTTTGACTTCATAGTACTATAATAAAAACATCTGTAAAATGAGAACCACTCTATATCATTTGATAAAATTTGGTGCAAGTGTTGCCTACAGCCACACCAAACTTTTGATAAAACTTCACTTGATTTGCTATTTAAAGCGTGGTTTGAATTGGCTTATGCATAGAGTGAAAATCTCGGCATTTCCTAAGGTATAAACTACTGCCAAAATGCATAAAAATGCTAAAAAATTATTGAAAAGCTTTTTTAAGGATACCTTCATAGAAAACAAAAATATTTATTTCTCTTAAAACAGAAAAACTGAGAGAAAACCACATATTTGTTATATTGACTAAGATAATTGACAAAAAATTTAGATAACTAAGATAACTGACCGCTAAAAAATTTGGAGGGCCAGTCTGAGGAAAATCAATCTTTACATATAAGGGTTGTTTTGTAACAAAATTTGTAAAACTTTTATAAAAATAGTTGCAGAGGCACAAAAAGAGAAAATTTCTTCCAAAAGTTTTCTAAAAGTGTAAAAATTTTTGAAGAGAGAAATGTTATGAAGGGGAGAAAAAATTCCTTTGAAGAGCATTAAAAATCGTTTGTAGGACTGTCTCATCAAATAAGATCTCTTCTAAATTGTCATTAAGTGTGATAAAATTTAAGTAGTTATAATTATGTTAAATTTGTATTTTAATTGTAAACAAATGTCATTAATTGTTATTAAGTGTCATTAATAATTGTTAACAAGTTTCACTAATTTAAATAATTATAAGTATGTTAATAATTGTAAGTATGTTAAGTGGATTGTTATCCACTATAAATTTAGGTTAAGTTTTGTAAAAAGCAGTGTTTGATTTAGTAAAGTTAGATTTTGTGAATAACACAGTGCCAAATCATTCATAATGAAAATCGAAAGTTTGTGGGCTTTCTCTGTCTAAAAATATGTTTAAGACAGCTTAAAGTTTTCCAAGCAGATCGAATATGCCAACTGTACAAGACCAAGATCAATATCAGTGATTCTCGGGTACCATAAGGACTCTGCGAATTGGACAGAACTACTTTGCTCAGGAAACAAGAGGGGAAAGAAGTTGCACTCCCCCCTTAGTTTGAATACAAGTCAATACAAGTGAGGCTTGAAACAAAAGCCAGGATGTGTCATTGCCTAACCTGCCAAATTAGTCATTCAAAGCTGCGAGAAAAACAACCTCTTGAAGAGCAAACCATCATTGATAAAGAACCAAATGCGGGCAGCAGCACATGCCTCAGACCTTTAGGAAAAATTTGCCACACCAATGCTCTAAAATAAAATACTGAGAAAACCTTCAATCATTAGCAGCACTTTATGCCAAAGCAGCCGAACAAATTGTATCTCGAGTTATTTCTAATAAAGAATTATCCCCGGGAGGAACTATTCGAGTTGCTAAAACATCCGGCGGACCTCCAATTACAATAATCCCTGGTAAATATTTATGCTTAAATAATTTTTATATGCATATATTGAAAGAAAGTCTTGGCTATTAGGAAATGAGGCTTGATAGATTTCAGAAATATATTTTTGACAAGTTTCTAATCTCTTTAAAAACGAATTATTTAAAAGTTTTATCAAACTTTCTAAGCAATGTTTATTATAAACATAAAATATGCATGTTTTGGTTTCAGGTCAAAGTAGTGCTCTGTCACTATCAAGTGCTCCAAAATTGACCACTCCAGCTCTTGAAAATGTACAAATAAATATGGACCTGTTAAACAACGGATTAAAAGAACTGGTCAAAACTATAAACCAACCATCAAGCAGCAAGATGGTAGAGCCAAATTTTTACGTGAATTTCCTAAGAGCAGGTCAACACTTAAGTGATTTCTTCACCTGCAGTGACTTAAAAATCACTGACGGAAAAAGAGATTTTGGTGCATTTCGGGTTGTTGCTCACTGCAATGATTTATCAAGTCTTGTGAATCATGTTATTCAATCTCGCAAAATTTCTGGTGGCTATTTTGCTGGGAATAGATGTTGGCAAAGGTTTTCTCAAGTTTTGTCTAAGCATTGGTGATACTGAGTAAAGGGATGAAACCAGTTCACCGCCACAAAAATAGCCTCTCACTCAAAGGACTCGTAAAGACACTGGAGTCAAGAGACAAATTCTTGTTGCGTTATCAGAAACTGCCAGAAACTCACTACAATATCGAGTAAATCTGTTCACTTATTAATGCAAATGGGCTTAAACTAATTTTGGCTTGTGATATGAAAGTTGCAAATATAATTTGTGGTCTTCAAACCCATTCTAGTATGCACCCTAGCACATGATGTGATGTCTAATCTAAGTGTTTTACCGAATTTGGAAACTTGCGAACACTGGGCTCAATCAAACCTAGCCTCGAGTCTTTTCAGCAATATGGCGGGAATGTTGCTTATGCAATGCTGTTCGGCATTCATTCAAAAGCCAATCATAAGCGGGCCTGACAATGTTCTGATTTTGGAAACCATTTCATCGATGGAATTGCATCTCCTCTTAGGAGTTGTCAATCATCTTTTCAAGATCCTCAAAACTGCTTTGAGCTGCTGTAAAGTGGCCAGCTGCCCTCCACATTTAACTTAGCTCATATCATGGGGGCTAGTTCGAAGGAAATGAATGCAGAAAGCTTCTTAAAAATGCGGATGTGCTGCAACAACTTGCTGATACAAATTTGGTTTCCAATATTTTTCACATTGTTGTGGAAAATATTGTAAACCAAGTTTGCATCAGCAAGTTATTACAACAGGAGCCCTGTAGTGAACAAACTGTCGAAACTGCTCTTCAAGATTTTTATCAATATTGATCAAGGTATAAGCGAAACAATAATCATCCAGAGTACAAAGAAAGATTGTTTTGCTGCATAACTGATCTAAACAGTAAGCATCTTTAAAGAACTGCTAGCATAATTTGAGTTATTAGAGCTAAGGAGCAGAAAGTAATAGCTTACAGTTTATAATAAACATTTTTACTAACTTAATCCTTAAATCCTGTTAATTTAAAAATTATGAATTTTTATATTAAAAATAGTATTGTAGAGTATTTTTACTAAAAGAGTATATTGAGCTATTTATTAATAAATTTTTTGTGGAGAAAATCAAAAAACACTTCTCAAATTGTTATTAGATACTATTAAATGATAATACAATGTTAAAAAAAAAAGGATTTTAACATTTATTTCATCACTTAATTTTGAAAGAAAATCTATTTAAGAAGGTTTCAACAGTCAAAAAGGTATGTTTACAGAGACGCATTTTTTTATTTATTTTACTAACTGGTAGTCTTTTTACCAGGTTTTGTCCTTTTTTGTAAGGTTTATTTGCACTTTGACAGTAGTTATTACCTTAGGAAATGCCGAGATTTTCACACTATGCATAAACCAAGTCAAACCACCTTTAAATAGCAAATCAATACTTTGGTCTATAAAATGAAAACGTTACATGTAGCAATTAAACAATTACAATAGAAATTATTGGTATTACATAGTAGAACACTCATGTAACCATAGCTTTGAAAATAGTGATCGAATATCACGGTAATTGGTAATGTTTTGAGGTAGATGTAGCAAAAAACTGACAAAATTTAAACTAAAGCTGCCATAAATCCGTAACCCGTAAACCAATCCGAGTGAAGTTTTATCCAAAGTTTGGTGTGGCTGTAGGCTACACTTGCACCAAATTTTATTAAATGATGTAGAGTGGTTCTCATTCTACAGGTGTTTTTATTGGCGCACTATGAAGTCAAAGTTTCACTCAATTTGAGCATTCAAATCAAATTACTTTCCGCGGACAAAATAAAATGTTTTCAAAATTTGCATCAAAGGGTATCTGATGTGTACGCTATCACCCCATAGAGTGCCGTTCTTGGGTCAGCTAGGTTGGCATTGTCGTGACTCGTGATACCCTTACTTCCTGAGACCGAATCTTCATATACCGTATTTTATTGAGCTACACAGCATTTAGCCAGTTTTTGAATAACGCTCATAATAGTAAAAATGATTTTGAAGAAGGTCGCCTGTGTATTTTTGTATGGCAATAAAGTTGATTCGCAGTAGCTATATGTTATTCAAAAAATTCGAGGCGACCTCTGTGACCACATGCTCAAATCAACTAATGCTTAAGAAATCAAAAAAGAAACAAAAAATACTTTTCAAAAACCTTTTTTTCTATTTCTAGTTTTATATTCAAATAATTATATGATTAATTGAAATTTAACATTTATCTTTGAAAGGATTAAAACCAAAATATGATTTTTTTAAACATTGAAACAACCCTTAAAGTATCAAAAGTTTAAAAAAACTAAAAGTAATTTTTATTTAAAGTGAATTAAATACTGAGTGCGAAAAATAAACTTAAAAAGTTTAAATATGAAAAATCACTAAAAAATAACGGAATTCAAAAATAAATTCCGGAAAACGGTTTTTGCTGAAAAATAAACTTTGTGCATCTTTAAGTAAAATTGTCACGTGATTTTTTAAACTTGTTAAACCTAAACAGTTTAACGAGAAACAAAATGAAGGTTGGTCCCAACCCTTACCGTAGCCCAAACCATTTCTCCATTGAACCTATGTTTTGGATAACCTAGCTATTGTTTTACACACAATTAAAATCGCTGGTTTCTATAAGAAGTTTTAATGATACCTCTCAAATTTGTTTTCGATTTCCCAAACAACTATTTAAGTGTAAATCGCTTTTCCTTTGTTCCGGAAGCTGTTTAAACTTTATTTACTTTGTTTAACATATTCAAAATATCAATTCATCAAAAACTGAGATTGTTCATTAATTGTTGATAAAAAGTAATCAAACATGTTGACGAGTTTTTGGCTAAACCCAAGGCATGTCCATGTTAAATAACAAATATATGAAAAATATGTGAAATACATAAATCATTAATAGTTAAAAACAAGCATGAATAATCATGCAGGTTACTGAAATGTTATTCTGTTGGGAGGTACAATTAAGTATTGAGGGATTTACAAAAGATGGCGTATTTAGCGTTAAATCCCATCGGACCATCTTGTAACTGTCTTAAAGATGGGAAAAAGTTGTAGCTGACGATGGACAATACTTTGAAGAAACATATTACTCCAAAAAAAGTTATTTGAATTTTAAAAGTTGAAAATAATCATAAATAATATTCACGTTTTTTAATATTTCAGTCAAAAAATTTTCTTAAAAATGATCTCATTACTTGTTGGTGCAATTAATGTGATAAATGTCAACGAATCACTACTCTATTAGGTACTTCAAGAAAAGATTAGGAAAATAGAATCAATAATTTCGCTGCAGACAGTGAAAGACGATGAAAATCGTATGGAGATTTTAAGAAGCTTTTTTCTTGGAAGGCCTGGCCTTCAAAAACGTTTTTCGTTGCATTCTTTTACAACTTCGTCTTTGTTAAGTTCAGAGAAAATAAATCTCTAATGATTTAAACTGATGTACTTTAAATCTTGCCATAAATAATGTTTTACTATTTTTCAGCAACAATTATTGCTCATAAAAAAAAAATAAATAAAATAAAAAGTTTTTTGAACATCTGGAATCTGGATTGGAGCTAACTGATAAGGTGGCGTTTGCTTTTATAACACAACTATTTAAAATTTTCTCTTGCAAATAATAGCCTGAATGTTTTCGTTTACATATGCTAAAATCCTCTCAATGTCCCGAAGCTCAATATCTCGAACTATTAGGCATCTCAAACAATATTTTCGGTCCCCAGGACAATTTTTCCTCGTTATCTCGAACTTTTCACCAAACTTTCAGAACTTATGCGAAGGGATTTTTGCATTTTTGACTGTTTCGAGAACATTCTATTTTCTAAATTTTTTAAAAAAAAGCATTTCTTTGAAATTGATTGTTTCTTTCATGTTAAGCATGGCGCTCGTAAATCGAAGACTTCCAAACAAATCTTTAATAGAAAAGTGCAAGGCAATAAAAAACCGGGAAAAAGGGACGCCTAACAAAAAGGTGGCCGAAAAGAATGTAATATCAACCTGGCCTAACAATAAAGACAAGTTATTGACTTCGCAGATAAAAAAAAAGGCAAAAAATTTAAACGGAAGAAACTTCGAACAGTTGGGGAAATGGGGGCATAACAGCCCCCGTAACGTTTAGATTAATGGAATATGAAAATAAAAATAGCATGCATTTTTTTAACAGTGTATTTCGATAAACACATCATTAAGCTTTAAATTGCTGCAATTAAGAAAAAAATAAAACGGTTTTTGAAAATGTTATAACACAAAAATTAGACTTAGTGAAAAATACTACCGCACCCTTATATATATATATATATATATATATATATATATATATATATATATATATATTCAAATTAGGAAATGCATAATTATATACCTACAATATATGATAATCACCAGATATACATAAATATTATATTTATGTATATCTAGTGATTATTATATATTGTGTAATGTAATATATGTTATTATATATTTCTAAGAGTATAAATCGGTATCTTATTATACTTAATATAAAAAGATATCGATTTATATTCTTAGCTTTAAATTTTAATTAAAGACTCATTTATAAAAATTAAATAAAAAAATTCGAAACCTTATTTCCGACATTTCAAAATAATACTATTTCTATTTAAGTTTTTACATGAAGCATTTAAGTGTGACAATTAAGATTATTGTTATTCATAATTATCTAAGGATGACAAACATCAAAAGTACGCGGTTGTGCCTCCTGTGCGTCTATGCGGTTTTGCCCTAAAGGACAGTTTTTAGAAAGAATGCATTTTCTTAGGTTGCTCATTAAGTTATGCCGATGTCAAAAACGGTTTTTACTTAATGAAATAATGCTGATAATAAATATGTTTAATCCTCAAAATATTGCTTAATCCTCAAAAAAAAAGGTCTGGAAAAATTTGGTGTAAATAAAATATTTTTATCAAAATAGACATTATTATGTACAACTTCCCAGAAACGCAACAGGCGTTCTTTTTGACATAATCGAAATGAAGGAAACTGATTTACCGACGCATGGTATACTTTTTGCCATATTAGGTAACATTTTTCAATGGGAAATGTTGAAAAACGGTTATGCCTCCATATGCGGTTTTGCCCCCACTTCCCCTATTTCGAATTTCGAAAACGCATATGATAATTTTGAAAACGCAGAAAAGGCTATAACCACGTGGTTCGTCGCGAAAAGAAGTCAACAACTACCGTCCGCTGACATCATACTGAAAGAAAAAGCACATTTCTCTAAAGCATAAGGAGAGTTGGAGTTGCAACAAATGAGTAATCCTGTTCTACAACTTTGAGTAATTGTTAAAGAATCAATTCTTGGTTTATAAAATCTATTTAAAAAAAACTCTTTGAAAATCAAGTATCAAGAGTGACATGAAAATAAATTCTTACATATTTAAAAACATTAAAATAAAAAATAAAGAAATTTTTTCTTCCGGTTAAATCCGAACGAAAAAATACGAGGGAACAAATACGAACGATTACCGGATGAAAAAATGTGAACACGAGGTCTTCTAACATTTCATTATTTGTATTTACGGTCAAGGCTATATATTAGTCAACCTCTGTTTTTTTTAATAAATTGATCTCTCCCTTTATGCTAATGTACAAAGTAAAAGGAGATTTTGAAAAAAAAAATATAGATGATATAAAATGTTGGCTGAAAAGTATATGAGCTAATAGCTTAACAAATTTTTTGTGAGTGCTCCCTGTTACATTTGTCTGAAAATACTCACAAATATATACTTTTATGTATGTATGTATGTATGTATGTATGTATGTATGTATGTATGTATGTATGTATGTATGTATGTATGTATGTATGTATGTATGTATGTATGTATGTATGTATGTATGTATGTATGTATGTATGTATGTATGTATGTATGTATGTATGTATGTATGTATGTATGTATGTATGTATGTATGTATGTATGTATGTATGTATGTATGTATGTATGTATGTATGTATTTATCTATTTATGTAAAGTGAGTATTTAAAGTATTAAATGGTAAAATTCCACTGTCTGTAGTTTCCCTTTTGTTTATTTTTAGTTTATTTTTATAATTTAGCAAATCAAAAAAGCACAGTACTTGTCAAAAACAAATCTTAATTTTTTAAGCAGCAAAATAACTAGAGATGGGTAAAATGAAAAAAAAGGTAACAACTCTCATGAAGTAACTTCTTTGTTAATGCATGTAAATACATGCATTTATATATTATAAAGGTATATTATATATATATATAAATATATATATATATATATATATATATATATATATATATATATATATATATATATATATATATATATATATATATATATATATATATATAATTTGAATCCTATTGTTATCAGTAATGTAAGTGTGTCCTGATATAATTCTGTTAACCTGCTTTTGTTCTTGATCAATTTAAAATTTAAATTTGCATTGTGAGCAAAAAAAAAAGTATTGGACCAAATAAAATTTTGTTTGAATTCATTCAACTTTGGGTAAGTCTTTGAAAGTTTTGTAATTGAAATTTTATTTATTTAACTATATATAGAATATAAAATGATAGTAAATAAAAAAAATGTATAAACGAAACAAGGTTGGAAAAAATCCGGTTTTTTTTTTAAAACAACCCACCCCACTGGGTTTTTTTGGGTTCTATTGGGTTTTATTGGATTTTTTTGGGTTTTTTTGGGTTTTTTTAAAAATAGCTTTTTTTGGTTAGAAAATGAAAGACATAATACCTATTTTGCATTTAAACTATCTTTATACATTTAATTTTTTCAAAATAATAGTTAAAAACACATGGTAATAGTTATATTTATTTATTAAAAAGAGCTTTTACAAGGAAAATTTAATAAATTGAAGAGCTGTAAATAAAATTCTCCTTACATAATTTTACTTTGTTTGATTATTACAATAATTTTCAATTCTTGTCAGCTTTTCAGATGTTTTTGACAGATTTCCAGTTAAACGCTTCCTCTGGGATCATCAAGAATAAACTAAAACAAATATAAATTACACTTAAATAATAGAAATAGAATTTTTTTCAGAATTTAGATGGTTATTCTGAAGTTAAAAACGATTTTTCCTACTACTTACCTACTTATTGATCAGATTCAATATCATCACAGGAACTGCTGTCAGCTGCTGAGTTATTATGAAATGATTTGTAAATCTTCACAAGTTTCATTGCCTTATCTGCACCAAGACGATTCCTGATCTTCGACCAGACAAATCCAAAGGTTGAAAACCATCTCTCAATTGAGGCTGAGCTAACAGGACAGGAGTGTAGAGAAGCTAGAAAGCTGCAGAAATTGGCAGAAACCTCTTTATCCCTGATTTGAGATCTAGTAAACTTTCCTTTTATGATGTTCCACCATTCTGATGGAGAGATAACCTTCAGTGATTCTGAGAACATTTGCTTGGGGAACACCTCCCTGTCCTTCAAGTTAAACTTGTATAGTAAGCCCAAGAAATCAGGGTTTCTCTCCTCTAACCATTGTTCTGCAATGTTTTCATTATCATTATCAATGAAGCTTTTGTAATCATCTACATAGTTATGGTCAGTTATATACGCCAAAATACGAAAGGGTTGTACAGCATCTTGAAATCTCTTCTTTATTGCATTATAGTATATGGATAGCTCTGAAATGAATACCAGATATGAACTGGGTCAGAGAGATGACAAGAATCACTCTGCATCTTGTCTAAGGCAATCCCCAATTTTTTCATTTCACTAAGAAGGCGACTTGCCTCACGTTTGATGGCTATATTCTCAATTATTCTTCCAATATTGGCTGGAAAAACTTCCATCTTCTCTTCATAGATCTCCACGTAGAAGTTATAATTTTCTGGTATGTCTCAATGCAGGCAACTTGAGAGTTCCAGCGTGTTTCATTTGGCAGCTGAGGCATACATCCACCTTTTTTCTTTAACAAACCATGGGCCATATGCACATTTCTAAAATATTTCTGAACTTCCACAACCTGTTTTAGAATTGTTGAAAAAGAATTGCAAATGTCTTTCTTTAGCAAATTCATATAGTGTGCATTACAGCCATATGTTAACATATCAGGATACTCTTGTTTGATCAGTTCTTTCATTTTCTTCATCTTAGCTTCATTGTCAGTGCAGACAGCAAATACAAACTTATTATAATCATTTTTTATGCTAACTATAGCTTCATTGATGATTTTGATGCAGTATTCTGCAGTTTTTTTTTCTGATCCTGAGTCAACTATGTTGTACAGATAACTCTTTTTTCCATCATAAAATGAGTGAGCAATTATTGGGTCATTCTGAATACTAGACCATCCATCTTGACAAATTACCAATATGTCTTTGGTTTCCAGTTCGTTCTTTATCCCAGCTGACAGATCATCATAGACTTCATTTAATAGATCTCCACCCAGTTTCTTTCAGCTTGGTGGGACATACCCAGGACGAAGAAGAGAGCAAAGTTTCTGAAACTCACAATTTTCCACTGAATTAAAAGACATGTTAGAGCTAAAAAAAAAACCGGGCAACTTGCATGTCAATGACATCTTTCTGATCATTTGATGTTCTACCTACAAAGTTATTTAAGTTACTACTTTTAAACCTTTTTGCTGGTGTGGAGCTGGACATAATAGATCCTTCGGAAATTGAAGTATCTGACTCATTTTACAAGAGGCTAATATTGCTCATTGAGCTTCCAGGTCTTAGTTCTTGTTCAGCAGTGTCCTTTCTCTTTTAACACTTCTCCAAATGAATACGAACTCTTTCAATTTTTCCACTAATCTTCTCTGAACAATGGTCACACTGAACACTATTTTTGTCCCCTTCTATCTCACTGACCTCCTTCCACTCCCATCCTTTCTTCCTTCCACTTCTGAATGGCATTCTTATAAAGATTTTTTTCTGAAAAACACATATTGCATCGAAATATGCAAGTTAAATATACTTAATGCTACACAAATAATAATACTGTTTGAATAAAAGTTTCTTGAGTATATTGTAAGATAGAACACAGGCCTGACTTTGATATGGTTGATGAAAGCCACTGAGATCACTGAAAGTATATTGTAAAAAATACTAAAACTATTTTTTCAGAAATATTTCAAAAAAATCATGTATTTTAAAAGTTTTGATTCTTATTAAATACTATATTCTGATCATATCCATATCCTCTTTTCAATAATAATGACCTTTTAATTAGTCATAATTATGTTTAAATGTTTTCTGAAATAAATAAATCACAGAAAAAAACCAAGCAAAGGGAATCCTTTAAATAAAATATTATTTTAAAAAAACCCAAAAAAACCCGGGTTTATTTAACTGGGTTTTTTTGGGTTTTTTTAACTGAGTTTTTTTGGGTGGGTTTTTTAATGCCAACCCTGAAATGAAATCATTTTTTTAATTATGATTTGTGGCAAAAAGAATCAGACAACTGCAATCAATTGCAGCTGAATCAATTAATAGAAATGTTATTAAATTAATAAAAATCACTTAAAATCTGCTAGAAAGTTTGCAGAAAAGGTTGAAGAAGATCATATTAGTCACTTTACAGACTATTTGAAACATGATCAGAGATCAAGAGTTTAATGGCAGACTAGTCTGCAAGACTAGTTTCGTGGCGGGCTAGTCCGCAAGAAACCTTTTTTGACCAAAAAACAAATCATATGAAGATTTGAATTTGCTGAGATGTATGCCAATATATAATGTATAGGGTGTAAATTAAACTGCATGAGACAAATTGTGAAATTCGTTGTTGGAAACTATGGATTGGGGTGCTATGTCATGGCAAGGAGTTGAGAAAGTAACTTTTATTGATAACATCATAAATGCCGCAACATTTACAGACATTCTTAAAATGAATATCATATCTTCTGAAAATAAGTATCAAGAAAAAACTTTATCTTCCAGCTAAACAATGATCCCAAGCATACAACAAAAGAAACAAAAAAATAGGTTCACTTAAGATGTTGTAGAAAAGATCGAGTAGTGCTTACAGTTTCCAGATTTAAATCCAGTTTGAATGGAAAATTATGAGCAATCAATTGTCAATGACTGGCTGGAATGACAAAAATTGCTATGTTGAGCTCTCAAAGTAATTTCTTACTAGTCAAAAAGAAAATCAGAGTTTTGAAAATTAAGGTTTTAAAAATAGCCAGAATATATATATATATATATATATATATATATTCATATTTATTTATAAACATATGAGTAAAAAAAAGTTCTTATAAGCAGATATGAATAATATTTTTAGGGAGAGAGTGGTTCTGCTACAAATTATATTAACAGAAACCAAGCACTAAAAAAGTTGCAACTCAGCTTACCAGACTTTCGGTATCTTTTTACTTAATGGCTTTGGCTTAATATATTTTTATGACAAGCGTGTTATATTTTTGAAAAAGCAGTTATAGGTTTAATAAATCTAACAATACTCATATTTTTGGTAAAGGAGATTATGCATTTTGAAAGGAATATATCCACGCGAGCCAAGAAATCGAAAGAAAGTAGGGAAAGGAAGTACTGCCTATAAAACTTACTACTATGTCAAAGATATTCAGTTCTTAGCACACGAGCCTGTGCTGAATAAATTTCGAGAGTTTAAAGTTTTCATGAGAAAATTAAAGCGTGCAATTGGTAGAGAAGAATACAGTGATGCTAATCACTTGGAAGAAAATAAACCAATCTATACTCTAGATCACATTGTTAAAGAAAGGTACATTTTATTTTTTTTGCTATTTTTCTTACACTTATCTCCCAACATAAATGTAAAATATTGAATGTTAGCAGTGGTTTGCATCATTTGTCTTAAGTTAATGCTTCTTGCTTTAATCTGAGCTTCATTTAGATACCCAACATTCATTGATGCCTTAAGAGATTTGGACGATGCTCTTTGTATGGTATTTTTATTTGCAAGATTACCTCAGACTGATAAAATTGAGGTTAGATAAAACACATTTATGCAACTTTCAAAAAAACTATTTAAGTACTAATAGTCTACTTACAAGAGAAGAGGTTAAAAAAGTTTTCATATTTTTAAACCTTTTATATTACTATAAGTTTTTAAGCTTCAATTTCTTTTAAAGCTGTTTTGTTTGTAAATTTTTACCATAGTGTACAATAAATAAGTTCTCTTATGGAGGTTGCTACTACAAATCTCATATATCAATTAAGGCATCATTTAATGCATCATTTAACACAATTCTTGAGCAGTACACTAAAGAACATTTTTAAAACAATAAAATTTTGATTATTTACATTTGCCTAAAGATTTCTTATTTTTTTCTCAGATGAGTGTCGTGAAAAAGTGCAAGCGTTTAAGCGGTAAGATGATAAAATTTTGGATTTTTCACCAAAGTTTGTTTGGTTATGTTACGCCTTTAGAGCATATAATGGATTCAACTATAGAAATTTTTTTTTTTTTTGTAAAATTGTTTTTTTTATTTTAGTTGAATTTCAGCACTATATCATATCCTCAAGATCTCTTAAAAAAGTAATTGTAACTTTCAATTTATTTAATTTATTTTAAACCATGGCCTACTTAAATACACAGCCTTCTTTCCTGCTTAAATTGAAAAAAAAAAATAGAAGGGCAGTTTGAAAATTTTGCATTCTTTCGGATGGGCAAACTTTCTTAATATATTTTAATTATTCCTCTATAAATTTTAAATAAGTAAATCCGGCACAAAATAAAAACTTTTGAGTTTTCTAAATCTTAATCTCTACTAAACTTCACTTAACTTCATATACTTGATTACAGCTTCTTTTTGTTAATAGATAGTAATTATGGTTAATAAATGCTGTGTTGTTAGTTGTACCTCCAATTATCTAGGTGGTGAAGTAGTTCCAGTTTTTGTTTTTACAAAAGATGATGATCTGAGAATGTTATGATTTAGATTTGTAAATAGAAATTTCTGAACTGTAACAAAATCATCTGTGATCTGTTTAAAAGACTTTGAGAAAAAATTAATACATAAAGGAGCATTAGCAAAACGACTTTGTTTGCTGTTTAACCTAAAGCCTGTTCCTACATTATACCTGGCTAGCATAGCAACTGCTTCTCTTCCAGTTATATCTGGACCATGAAAATTAACTACTAAAGGAATTTTTCAAGAAGTGAATATCAGAAATTTTTATCAAATGATATTATTGAAGATCTTAGTTTCCTTTCAGCTGCTGATTCACCAGCAGGATATTTGTTTTCCAAGTTTGGTGATTGTGTCGTGTTCCATAAAATTATTCAAAATGAAAAAATATGAGGGAACAAATACGAACGATTACCGGATGAAAAAACGTGAACACAAATTCTTCTAACATTTCATTATTTGTATTTATGGTCAAGGCTATATATTTGTCAACTTCTGTTTTTTTTACGCATATCTGAAGTTGCTGAATCCTTTTGTATCAAAAAATGTCCAACTTTTTTATAAAAATCTTCCAGTTTCCTTACCACTTTGGTTCAGAGTAACCCACCAATGTTTGTTAAAAAGGAGTATGCTGGAAAACCTCAATTCACGTTTTAGCACAGAAAAAGAAAAGTTGTCTTCTATTCTTGAAGAACTCAAAAGTCACCAAATAAAAAAAAACCAAATTCATTCTACAAATGTTCTTGAATTTGTATTGATGTTGCAGTACACATCACTACAAACTTATTATTTACTGCTGAAGGAATTCCCACTCCCGTCTATATCACTGTTAGGCAAGCTTAAATTAGGTGAAATAGTTCTATGAAAGTTTTGAAGTTGCTACATGAAAATGGGATCTTATCAAAAGATCTTATAATAATTTTTGATGAAATATATTTGCAACAATGTACTGAATATTCTGGTGGCAATGTTATTGGGATGAGTGAGGAAAATGAATGCTATAGAAGTATCGTCTCTTTCATGACAGTTGGTTTGAAAGAAAATATCTCCTGCGTTGTCATAGCAATGGTTAAAGTCTGAAATTCTTAACCTGACTCAATTTTTAATTAAAAATATTTTTAATGTTCAAGGTGTTGTTTTTGACAATCATGCTTCAAATATTTCCTCTTTTACAATAATACTTGATACACATGGTGAAAAAAAATATGATTATACTTTCAAATGGGGGGGGGGGGGGGGGTGGCAGATTCCTTATCAGTTTGAAAGATGTTATTTATAGTGAGAGTATAATCCAAGTAAAAAGTTTAACAAAAGAAGGAATAGACATTTTTGAAAATGATTCAATGCTGATGAATATATACAACATTTTAGATCCTTTATGGAGCAGATCAAAAAGATTTCGATTGTGTGACTTTATCGGATGATTCTTGTGAAGTTGTCAGTTATTGCTGATTTTATTGCCAAAAAATTGATTAAGAAGTTGAGAATATGTTGCAAATTGCTTTGTACTAAATATTTTCAACAGGAGTCAACTGATTATATATATAAATTATTAGTTGAGAGGTGGGCTAATAACTCCATCAGTACTGCTTTTAGAATATGTCTGTGACAGTTTAACTATGCTATATCACATTTTTGATGTTATTTATCAGTCTCAAAATGCAATAATGTAAAGCAGCATTGTGCTGAATATACAGTTCTTTGCAGTAGAGAAGGGTATCAACCATTTTTATGTTCAAATCATCAAATGTGGAAAAGAAATTATACACAGTCATTTCAAATATTTACTTTAATAACACCAAGAAAGAGAGTGAAGGATTCGATTATTGCAGATAACATTGTTTCATTTAAAAAAAAGACAGAAAAATGAACTATTTTTGTTTCATTTTTAATCAGTTTGCGTTTGAATTTTTTTTTTACACTTTTGAAGCTTTTTTTTGAGAATTTGTGTATTTTTGTTTCTTCACAGTACTTCACTGTTCCAAAATTTCAATCGCCAAATTTAACCCATATCTTTCTCTAATCGTTGTATTTGGAAAACAAATAACTGGAACTACCTTCACTACAAATATAACTAGAGGTGGAACAATAATTAAAAGCATTTATTAACCATAATTATTATCCTATGTTAAAAAGAAGCTACAATTAAGTAGTTTAGTGAAGTTTAGCAGAGTTTAGATTTAACTAGCCAATGGAAAGATTTTTTATCCTGTGCCAGATTTACTTAATTAAAATTTACAGCGCGATAATTAAAGTTGTTTTGAGAAAGTTTGTCCATCCGACAAAATATATGATTTTCAAACTGGCCTTTTTTTTTTTCGATTTAAGTAGGAAAGAAGGCTATGTATTTAAGTAGGCCATGTATTTAAGTAGGCCATGTTAAAACTAATCTAGTCCATAAGTATCATAGTGTACTTCTTTCTGTTATAGTGAACTTTGGAGCAAATTTAAAAAACCCTCAGAAAGAAAAAGAAATTTATCAATTTGTTATTAAGTCAGAATACTGACTTAATAACAAATTGATGAAATGTTTTTTTTTTCAATTTTGTTTTATTAGTTACATTTTCCATACAATTAAGATAATATTATTGTAGCAACAAATTGAATAATAGTTTTATTTAAACAGCGGTTGAGTACTTTTAGGTGAATTTTTAAAAATTGATCTGTATCAGCTGGGGATAGGGACACTTATTGTGGTTCAGAATTTAAGCTCTTGAAATCATCAGCTGTTATAATTTTTACAAGTGAAATTAAGATGTAATGTATGGTTTATTATGATTTTATATTTTAAAGTAACAAGCACTAAAAAATAAAATACATAATCAACAATAAAGTTGCTGAAACCTCCTCAGTAATTCAAGTAGAACAATGTTAGGTCCTTTTCAAAACCTCTTTGAGTAGCTCTTTACATAATAGAAAGATGTTTGGAGTTTTATATGGTCAAAGTAAACCTCACTCCAATTATCTTTCTAATATTTAAACAGAGTTGAGAGGATTTTTCAGAGGTCAGAGATGAGAGGATTTTTAAACCAGCTATGAAACTTATGAAATGAAATGTAATAAACTAAAAAATATTTTCTTAGCGTTACTATGGAGTTTGACTGAATGGACTAATCTATGGCTCATCTCATGATAAAGAAGTTTCTTTTTTTTTTTTTATTTTTTTCAAAAAAAAGAAACTCCTTTTTTTTTTAAAAAAAAAAACCATCATAGAGAAAAAGTTGTTAGGAAGATAATTTTATTTTGTTAGAAGACATAGGTGTATATGTAAGATGTAACTATCCTTGGACTAGTTGCCTTTTTTTTAGTTCTCATTCTTCTAATGTTTAAAGAAAACTATATACATACTTTGTGTGAAATTTCGTCTGAAAAAAATTATCAATACTATTACTTATTTTTAACATGATGTTTAAATTTTGAAGCTGTGGTGTTTTTTTACTTGTGATAAATTTTCAAATTTGTTAACTAAAAGCCATAAAATATCCGTATTTAACTTCCGCATGTGTTTGCCTTACTTGTTTCATAGATCAAGTTTATTAAAAAAAACCCAGGGCATTCCTATCTTACAAAAATTATAGACTGAACCCATTACAAAAAATGTTTAGAAAAGTCTGTGATCTTGTTGAATGGAGGAAAGTTTTAGTTGTAATCACAGAAAAGTAATTTTCTTCTAGGTATTTGAAATCTCCATAAAAGTTAATGAAAAAAACATGAAATGCATCACAGAGCCTCATATTCTTATCTGGTCTTCTATGGAATCAATTTGCAATTTGTGCCAGTCTGTTCAGCAAATCAATTTACTTTTTTTCTCTTAAACTAGTGACAAACTAGTTAGCAGACCAGCCCAGTCTTTCAAAAACTAAAAAATATATAGTTTTTTAATTTTTTATATTTTAAATGATTTTTTCTTACTATATCTTTTTTTCTTTGTTAATAAAAGCATGTAATCAAGTTTAATTTAAATAAAGAAAAAAAGACTTTTATCAACTTGCCAATATATTCAACTGTATTATCCTCATTTTGAGTTTTTTTTTTTGGTTACTTTATTTGCACTAATATTCTTGTGTTTAAATATTCTTTATTCATTCAAATTTTCATTTTCATTTCAAATTTTAAAAAATGATTAATTTTAAATAAAGTTTTCTTGGTTTATTTTTCATCACAGTGTTATTAGGATATTTCAGTTTTGAGTTACAAGTATTTATTTTTTAGGTGTTTATATCCATTAAAGGAATTTATTTTCAAGCTGAAATTCAACAGCAAACTGTGACATGGGTTGTCCCACACAACTTTACACAAGAGGTTTCTTTTTAATGCTAATATTTTTTAAAAATTAAATTCTTCACATTGTTTATCATTTAACTGGTATGAAATACTTAAGTAATAATGCAATATGTAAAATTTTTAAAAATTATTTATGCATAAACAATTTTATATTATAATTGAATTATGTTTTAGCTCCCAGATGATGTTGATTTCCGTATCATGCTCACATTTATTGAGTTTTACACAACAATGTTAGGATTCATAAATTTTCAACTATACCACACCTTAAACCTTCAATACCCTCCTCAGGTTAGTATATCTTTTATTTTAGACTACCTGTCAAAAAAAAAAAGGATGATCTGTTTGAAATCACAATATCTTATTGTAGTTTAAATCATTTGTACTTAGTAAACTGGACGTTTTTTTATTATTTATAGTTAAAAGTGAACAATAATGAAGATGAAATAACAGAATTTTGCCAAGATGTTGACCTGTATGATGAGGTGAAATAAAAAAGTTGTTCATGTTTTAGATTTAAAACCTAAATACCAATAGGTTTTTTTGCCGAGAATTTCAATTGATTTATTTCTCTTTAGAAATTAGCAGCATTATCAAGTAGTTTAAAGACTGCTCTGGAAGGTACGCTGAAAGTTTTTCTTACATTATCAAGTTTAGTTAAAAGTTTTCTTGGAGTTTTAATATTGTGCAATCTTGCAAGTTATATTTAAGTCTTTTATTTTCTTCTGATTACTATTTTATTTAATTAGAATGAAAAATTAAGTCACTGGATTACAGTAAAAGTAATGCTATTGTTAATTTATTGATTTCTTTGAGTTAATGACTAAGATATAAAGTATTTTTTTAGTATTTTGGTCATAAACTCAAAGAAATCAATAATTCTCCACTATCCAAATCAAATATTTTCTGCAATTTTTACATTTGTTATTGTAAAGATAAGTGCTAAAGTGAAATGATTGAGGCAAGTTCTATGAGAGATTTTTTTTTTAAAATTGTCATTATAGTTCCGGACGAAACTGTTGATTTTGATGTGTTTCCTGCTGAAGAAGGGGTAAATCTCATAATGTGTGAGAAATCACAACATTCAAGTTTACGATTGAAGTTTTGTATACTTTGAAATAAAAACTTCATGGAGTTTGCATCCTTTTGATTTTGTCGTTCACATGTATTTTTTTTTTTTGTTGTTATTTTTAATTCTTTCTTGAAATAACGAATCTTGATTTAGAGCAAAGAGTCAGAGGAACAAAAGAAAGCTACCGAGGAAGCACAGAAAGAAAAGAATTTTCTGTCTTTATTTTCTTCTATGAAAGTGTTCTTGTCCAGAGAAGTTCCCAGAGAAGCTCTTGTGTTCATTTTAAGGTAAGAAATCAGCTTGCATCATTATACCAATCTTTATTTTTTATTTCGAAAAAAAAGAGAAACAGCATTGTATTTCTTTGAATGTTTGCAGATCCTTCGGTGCAGAAGTGTCCTGGGATAAGACAGTGGCAATTGGTTCAACGTTTTCAGAAAATGATGAATCAATTACGCATCAAATAGTTGATCGACCTGTTATAAAAAATCAAATACTTTCCAGGTGAACTGGTGCAAATGGTTAAATATTTTTCGTTAATATTTAACTAATATTATCTTCTCATTCGGAAATTTTTTTTTTAATGTGAATGACAAGTTTATTGATTTTTAGGCGTTACCTTCAACCTCAATGGGTGTTTGATTGTGTAAATGCACGAAAGCTTTTACCGGTAGACGACTATCTCCCAGGTGCATTGTTACCTCCGCATCTTTCTCCTTTTGTAGAAGAAAAAGAGGGCGATTACATACCACCTGAGCGAAGGCAGATAATTGAGATGGAGAAAGAACTTTTGAAGAAAAATGCCGAAGCTGATGATGAAATAGGTAACAGTATTTGTATATACGAATAGGCGTTTGATTGAATTTAGTTTGTGTACGATTAGCTTATAACAGTACAGTTTACTCTCTTTCTACTTTAGTTTCAACAGGAGAAAAGCGTAAGGCAGATTCTGACTCAATGACCGCAGAGGAGAAAAAGTTGGCAATATCCATGCTTCCCAGGAAAAAGAAGGCTTTATATGATAAAATCATGTATTCTAAAAAGAAAAAGGCGTCACAGGTGCACATTTTTTTCTTTAGAAGTTCATCAAATAAGTTATTTGAGCTTCAATAATTTAAATTTTTGACGTTTTTTTTTTTTTCTCTTGAATTTTAGGTTCGAAAACTTGATGATAAACGTAAAAGTCACGACGAAATTCAACGACATAAAAAGAAAGACAAAGTGCATTAAGTTTGATTGCTTGATATTTGAATTTAAACATAACTTTTGGCTTATCCTTCGCGATTTCCTATATTTTTTTTCTTTCTTGAAACTTTTAGAAAAATTGGCTCTTTGTGCTAGACCTTTCACGGAAAATTTTTGGTCTAAAAAACTTCACGCATTTAACTATTTATCCAAATAAGTTGCTATGGCTTTTCTGTCACACATCCTTTTTTGAATATTTATTCGTTTTTCGTTTTTAATTGTTACCTTCCATGATCTTTGCCGAAAAGTTTTTTTATCTGCTATATCTCACATTCATTTCAATTTGGACAATTAGAGGTCATTCAAAAAGGGATGTACGGTATATTTATTTAATTAGTTACCACAAAAAATATTAAATCATTTATCGATGTTCATAAAAACTTGATATCAAGTTGATCAAGTATCGATATTGTTAACAAAAAACAAGATAAGAACGGACATACCATGTGATTAATACACTACAAAAGGACATAACATGATCATTATGCTAAAAAAGGGCGTTACAAATTAATACATCAGAAAATTATCAGAATGCATGTTGGGTGTTAGCATATGACAATTCCATTTCCAAATTGAGGAGCGCCGCTGGTGATGGAATGTCACCTGGCACGAATGTCTCGGTGGGTGACACCTGCAAACTTGTTGCCAACCACTTACTCCATATAATCCCTCTGTTTGGCCGAGAGAAAAATAAAATTGGAAAAGATAGAATCTCATTTAAAAAAAATCTGCCTAATGGTAATTAACATTAGAAAAGAATGTTCCCTGAAAGGTCTAAGGGAGGTCTTTAATAAAAATCTTCTGTAATTAGTACTTTTGTGTTTCATGAATGATGAAAAATGATTTTCCTAAGTCTAGGTGATTTCTGAACTAAATAAAATGATAGCAATTTATTGTTCGATAAAAACTTCGACGTCAACTGCATGATGCTTTTCAAAATATTGCGATTACTTAAAATCTAAAATTAGAACTACTCACGCATTAAATTGAAACAATTCCAAATTCAATATTTTCAATCATAAAATAATGAGTAATCACCCTTTCTTACTGTATTAACCACACGTTATGTCAGCGTTCGCTTTGCCTTAGACACTCGTAACGGTAAAACTAATCTCAAACATAATTCAAAACTAATTTTAGTGCGCGCTGCGTAATTTGCTTCATTCGTTGGAATAGTTTGCTCCCACTCGTTGGAATTATGCTATTAATTGCAGCTCAACAATCTACAAGAATCATAGAATGACTAATTTGACTAATCTCATATAAAAGTCTTACTTCGTAATCAAGTTTATTCTCTTTTATATCATTTACAATTATTATGACTCATAAATGTCAACAATGTGACCTGGACTACCACGCTAGTTAAGAATATAAACATATCAACATTAAAAACCTTTAGGGTGCAAAATTTTTTAAAATACTGATGCCACTAAAGAGTTTGATATACTTATTTGAGCAGTTGTAATAACAGAGAACCCTACCAGTAGTAACAGAGAACCATAAAAGAGTAATTTGAAGCAGTGACTTGTTTCCTAGTATGGTTCAGTAAAGGTTCAAATTTTTTTGCTGTTTATCAAATGCTTCACAATTTTAAAAAGTTTTGTTACATGATGAAAGTTCTTTCCCAGGCCATTTTTAGATTACATCGAAATATATTCTTGTCTAAAATTAAAAACCTGTTAAAATTCTCTTTAGGGTTAGGGTTAGGGTTATTTCGTTGAATCGATGCAAATTTATCGTAGAAATAATTTTTCCCTTTCTTATCTATTTGAAAATTCAAAGCAATTAAGAGCGCTGGTAACTAATTGTAACTAATTATGTTAAATATGCCTCATGAAAAGCACAACAAAGCCCAAATTTGTTTCGTCTGTCAACAGTGGTTTAGATATAAATAAATAAAGTAAATAAGACCAAAGTATATGGTAAATATATTGATATTTTCCTTAACAATTTTGTTTCATTACTGTAACAATCAATAAAATTTTTTTCCTTTGCTGGAAACAATGTGTTTACAAACTAAAATGATTTAAGTTGTAAAATTTCAATTGTACAAGAAGGAAAAAGAGATGGTGAAGGTCAGGTCGAATTTGGTTTGAAAAAGGAAATCCAACGTTTTAGACCATATTTAATTATTTTTGTATTCGAGTGAGAATCTTGTTTTGGATGTTTCACCAAAAGTTAAAATTCCATCAATAGAATTTAAAAACAACCCACCACACAGTGGTCAGGAAATGCTTTATGACCAAATATAGAAAAAAAAACCTTGATTTAAACATTTTTTAAAACTTGAGAAAAAGTTAAAAAAAATTGAAAGATCGTTGAGCCAATTTAATTAAAAAAATATATAATTTATTTCACTATATCTTTAACATTTCAATGAAAATACACAGTCTGCCAGACAGGTCCTTTTTCAGTTTAAGCTAAGCATGACAGCCTATCTCAACAAAGCGGTAAAGATATTGAGTACAAGAGTAAAAACTGATCGGTACTTGTACAACTTAATCAAATCTAATTTAATTCGCAATATCGAAAATTAAAAGAAAAAATTCAGTGTTATTTTGGATACTAAAAAAACCTGTTCATTTTTAATCTAAAACTTTGATTTTTAAGGAAGCCGATAAGAGTTAACCTTCAAAAAAGTTATAGAATTCCAAATAAATCTAAATTTTACCATACTCAAATGATTTGCTTCAATCTGCGTTTTTAATCAGAAATAAGGATTTTCTTTGTCAGAACAACCTTTTTTTTTTTTTAACGTTATATTGGTAATAAAAATATTTAATATTTTTAGTCAGTCATTCGGGAAAATATTTTGATAACTTGTATATTATTTATCGGAACTTTCTGGAACCATGTGATAATACATAAGATATAAGATCTGAATAATAAATCTTAATCAACAATTAGAATTTGTAACAACGTGATAATAGTGAAATCAATACCGTAAGTAAAGTATGACTCACAAAAGCGATTTTTATGTAATAAATTTTATGTAAAAGAAACTTCTTTGAAAAAAGTTTCTTTAACATAAAATTTATTACATAAAAATCGCTTTTACATAAGATTCGCTTATACGTTAGATTTTTTTTTTATGTAAGATTCGCATTTACGTAAAATTCGCATTTACGTAAAATTCGTATTCACGTAAAATTCGTATTCACGTAAAATTCGTATTTACTTAATAAAATAATATAATTTTAATAAAGTTTTATTAAAGTTTAATAAAATTTTATAAAATTTCATAAAATAATTTTAATAAACTCAACTTTAACAAAATTCGTATTTAAAATTCGCTTTTAGATAAAATTTGCATTTACGCAAATGGACAGTTGACAAAATGCATAATTTTTTTAAGTAAATTTTCGACCGTCAGTCAAACACGTGTCATTTTGTTGATTAATTATTCTTTTTAACTTCAAATAATACTTTTTTTTTGAGTCCTGGGGTGATATATTTCATATTTTAAAAAATGTCAGTAACTGCGTATCCTTATTCCAATAACAAGATTTTTTATTATATTTTATTACATCCTACTTTTTCCGTAATAAAATGAAAGCTTTATTATATAACAGAAATCCCCGAGACAGTGCAAACCACCAACCATTCATCGTATGAACATATATGTTGTGTTGCGGTCGTATAGCCTTGTTACGGTATAGGCTCGTGAACGTGTATTAAAAGTTACTGCAATAGAAATAGCCTTGCTAGAGTTCGATAGAATTGTTTATGTGTAATCTGAGATTATGAAATCTTAGTCATCGTATTGTTAAATAACAGTCATGCTTCCTTTTCACCATTTTTCTCATAAATTAACTTCTCGTTTCTTCATAAATTATGTTGTTTGTATAAAACAGAACTAAATTAAAACTTCACATTCCCGTAAATAGTATAAGTTTTCAGCTTTCCGTAATAAGAATACAATTAATTCGAATACAATTAATTCGAATTTATTGAAGCTGATATTTGATTCCTGAACATTTATTCTTTTTAGGGATTTACTTGCGGAAACAGAAATGTTTACATTAATTCTATGGTGACTTAAGTCTCATGCCTCAGTTCACCATATAATATAAAAATATAAATGTTTTTTTAAGAAAAAAAAATCACATTTATCATTAAAACAACGCGACGTGCACCGGTTATTTAAATTGAATCACGGTCCTAAAACGTGACTTTCTGTGAAATAAAAAATTTATATCACATGAGCGGTTGTTAGGGCTTTTAGTAATCTTTTTCAGAAACTTTTAAGTAAAATTTTAGTTTTAGAAGACTAATATAGAAAGACAATAACGAAAGAGATGCAAGTTAGCTTTGGCTCAAAAGTATGGTCTCTGGGGGTAGTAACTCTAGTACACCATAGCTGGATCCAACCCTCCCACCCAACCTAAGACGTCTTTAACTCATCTTTAAGTCTTCTAGACGTCTTAAAGTCATCTTAAAGACGTCTAGAAGACTTAAAGCTTGTTGGGTGGGGCTGAAATACAGTACAGTTTGTATTTCAATTCCAAACAGTGAATTATAAATAGTTAATTGATAACATTCGTTTAATTTAAAACACCTTTCTTGGAGTATTTTATGAAGCGTTCTGCGAAATTTCTCCCTCACTCGATGAGTAACACCTTTTGGCTCACTCTGGCTTCAAATAAGATAGAAGTACTTGTGTCGAATTTCAACTTGTATTTTTGAAAACAGAATAAGCAGGATAGTTAAGAAGCAACACATGTTCAAAAATCGTATGACCATAAAGAAATTCCTCTAGTTATGTATTTTAATCATGTCAAGTCTCTGTTAAAAATTTCTGTTTTTAAAGAAATCAAAAACTTTTAACAATATAAACAAAGGCGTTGGTTTGAACGTTTTACTCATTAACTGCAGTTAAATTCGCATTTACTAAAATTAATTAATCTCTAATCACTTCACGACAGCTCGACGTCATTTCAACCAGGTTTTAGTTATTATAAGTTGAGTCTATACATTTCTAAAACTTGATGTTTAATCCTAAAAAGGAGGCTTAATGCGTATCGTGATAATACTTGTTTTTACGTTGTTGATTTTTTAAACATTCGATTATTTTGTTTAAAGTGTTTTTACAATGTTTTACACTGCAGTAAAGGTGAAGCTTTTGATTGTGTTGTGGACATAAATAACTTAAACAACTAGCGGAACGAAATTTTTAAACTTTTTTTTTTTCTTTTTGGATATTCTAGAAAGGCAAGTACGCCATGAACAAAGACGACTATACAAGCTCATCTGAAGATGAAGAAATGAAAGATGGCATTATTAGATTAGTCAACGACTCAATTGCTGATTTGGAGCAAGTGCCAAAAAAAAAGTTGCCATATAACATAGGTAATTGTTTGAAACACGCGCTACGCGTCTTAGACTCGCAAAACGCTGGTTGTCTTGCTAAAACTCAGCTCCAAGTATTTTGTGCAAGTATTTGTAATGCTTTAAACTTGAAGTATAACGCAGAGGATTTAATTTCATTTAAAGTTGAGAAGACTCAATTAATGTTCAAGGAGTTTATTAACTTTATCGAAGATAACCTTCTTGTAAAAGGTAGCTAAGCTTTTTAAACTTAAGTTCTGAGTAATGACTAATATACATATCAACAAATATGTAGCTGTGTATATATTTCTGTTTCTGAATTTAGTTTTTGATCTAAATGTTAGCTTTGATAGTTTTGATCGATTTTCTTGGACCATCATTGAGAAAGAAAGAAACAAATGTGCTGTAAAAATCCTTACAGATGAAGAACTTTTTCAACTATGGAAAGCTTTTAATAAAATTGATATATCTGAATCAGGATCCATTGACATAGAAGAAGTTATTATACTGTTGCAAATATTTATGCAAGGAATTGGAACACCATGGACAAAAGCCCCTTTAGACAATTACACAACTGAAATTGAATTAACATTTTGGGAGCTAGTAGAATGTCTGGAATCAAAATATATTACTTTCAATAATTCCACAAAGTATGATTATTTTGTAAACTTGTATAAATTCAAATACTTGAAACAGGGTATGTTTACATACATACATACATACACATACATACATACATACATACATACATATATATATACATACATACATACATACATACATACATACATACATACATACATACATACATACATACATACATACATACATACATACATACATACATACATACATACATACATACATGCATGCATAGATACATACATACATACATACATACATACATACATACATACATACACACATACACACATACACACATACACACATACACACATACACACATACACACATACACACATACACACATACGCACACACATACACACATAAATAAATGCATACTATTAGGAAAAAAAGCAATATTAAAGTAAATTTTTTATGTCTTATATTTTTTAAAGTTATTTTAAATATATCTTAATACTTTGGTTAACATTTTTATGTATACTGTGTACTCAATCTTTATACTCAGTATTTACAAAGATGGTTTGAATTCTATCTTTGATCATTATAACTTGGAAATTGTGAAAAGTGGCTATTTAGTGAAGAAAGGTCATCGCATTAAGTCAATGAAGGAACGCTGGTTTGTTCTCTTACCAGATGCTTTGATATATTATGATGGAAAAACCAAGCGAGCAAAAAAAAAAGGATCTGTTGCAATTAATGCCGTAAGCTGAGTATATTTTTATAAGATTTACTGTATATCATTTCCCTAAGAAGTTACAAATAATTTCCATGTTAAAAAGGTATTCAATATGGAAATATTGTAATGTACATTTAATCTTATTCTTAGAGATATGTTTTGCCTTTCCTGTAAGTTTCATTATGACCTTATCATCAAAGTGTGTAACAAGAATAGAAAAATCTCTTTGTCATTCTCTGAGTTTTTTTGTATCAACTCAAATCTCAAGTTTAGCAACTATATAAAATACTTTCTTCAGATTTTTATAGAACTTTGCACAGTTTTCAATATCTATTCCAATTTGCATTCTGGATATTTTTCCAGTTTTTAATCAATTTGTTAATTTTGTTTCTTTTAGTTATATAGTTTAACTAATACCATGTAGCATGATTTTTGTCCTTAGCTTTTAATTATCATGTCAAATATCAGTATTCACTAAAAACGTTGGTTTTGTAAACATAACCAAGAGAAGTTTCTTATGAAAAAAACAGGCAAATTATCCTTTTAATTTACTGCCAGAAAATGAAAAATATCAGCATTGCAAAGATTATAAGCTAAGAAACATTGAGAATGAGAAGATTTTCAGAATTACTTGGCGGTTTTCTTTCTTAAATTGCATAAGAAACTATAAGCCACTACATTGAAAATATTGGGATGTGGCAATTGATGAAGCAATGTTTTGATACATGATAGAAAGTACACTCCTTTAGTTTTCAAGGATCCAATATACAGAAGTAAGCAGCTACTTGATTGGTTGCCAGTTGACCCTCTTTTTCTCTTCTATACCAGCTTGTACACTCCTTACCTTCAGGAGTTTCCTTGGAAATTTTTGATGGTCTCCAACCAGTATGCAGAATGATGCTCTATAAACCTTGCACATCTTGAGAGATAATTTCACAAAGTGCTTTTTGTCTCCTCTGATAAATTTTCCACAGTCATATCAAAGTACATCTGCTGGGTGCAAGTAACCTTACATGCCATCTTATTCAATAATCCTATACAATCACTGTTAAGCAGCATTTTATCTCTATAGATGCAGCAGGGCAAAGTTCTAGAAAGTTCAAGAAAACACCAAAAGTTCTTGAAAGATCTAGAAAAATCTGGAACATTCTAAATGCTTCTTGATATATCTCACAATTCCAGAAGTTTATTGAGCACTTCATGGAAATTAAAAACATTCTTGGTTTGACTTATGGAATGTCTTTTGCAGAGAGATAAAGGATTATATAGAAAATGGATAAATATCAAAAGGTCTTGTGCAGACTATAAAACCAAATTTTTGTGAAAAGTGGCTTTTTCCAATTCACTTCAGACATAAGGAAACAGGAAAACACACCTTAAACCCGAGGACAGAGAGTTAGTTTATTTGCTGGTCTTTTACATATGTATGCAGTTGTATTGGTATGCATTTACAATCTGTTTCTCAATAAACCTTATAATGTACAGCGGGTGTTTTTGTAAAATCAATTTTCCTGCACAGTTGATGCTGTAGTAACATTGACGATTTGTTATGTGCATGATTGAATTTGTGTCCTGAAAAATATTCAAGAAATGACGTATATTGTTTTTAAATTAAGGTGACACATCAATTTTTAACACAATTTTTAGCCCTTTTCAAAGCTGAAAAAAGGTACTTCTTCATAGAAATTTGAAAATTGAATTTTAAAATGTTTCATGAATCATCATTCATGAAACATTTTAAAATTATTTTTAACTACTTTAAATATTTACAAATTTCTATGAAGAAGTACCTTTTTTCAGCTTTGCAAAGGGCTAAAAATTGTGTTAAAGAATTGAAGTGTCACCTTAATTTAAAAACAATGTATGTCATTTCTTGAATATTTTTCAGGACACAACAAAAACTCAATAGAATTAATTTTTTTATTGAAATATGAGTTTTTCTTAGCAAAATTTTCTTCTTTTTCTTTTTTTAACTGCTTTATAATTATTATAAATTGTTTTTAGAATTTGCTTTTGAACTGATTGATTTAAATGACTTATTGTTATTAAATTAGCGTGATGATGTAACTATGTAAACATCATCTCATCCTCGTTTTCATCCTCATTTTCGTTTTTTTTAAATAAAGACAACCAAAGTGGAAGCTGTTCAAGAAATGAAAGGTAGCAGATTTCGGTTTACATTGAATTGTGGCATCAAAGCTCCCAGCTATGAGGTAGAAGCCTCTGATCTTAAGTCCATGAATGAATGGATATCTGCTATTCAACTATGCATTGGTAATTTTGTTAATATTACTTAAAGTGGGGTGATATACTATTTCTTTTGTAGGCTGTTATACTATTTCTTTTGTAGGCTGTTATACTATTTCTTTTGTAAAAGGACCGATTTAAACTATGTTCCATATTCCTAGGTGTTTTGGTAATGAAATTGTAATTATATCAAAAGTTAAATTTTTGTTTTAATAACTATTAATGAAGTTTAATAATTGAGCCTTTTAATATAAAATAATATTTCATTTACAAATTTTTAGAGATCATCCTCATCTTATCTTCGTCTTATCCTCATCTAATCCTCATCTTAGCCAAATAACGTTTCTGCATTTTTTGAGAGAAGATAAACAAAGTTATGGAAGGTTATTTATTTTATGTAGACCACATCAATGGTGAAACACCTCTAATGATTAGCCTTCTTGAAAGATCCCAAGAGAGAAAAGAAAGACGAGAAAAAAAAGCCGAAGAGGATAGATTAAGATTTGAACATGAGACACTTATCCAGAGTCAGATAAAGGTATTTATGAGTTATTTAAGCAACTGTAAAGTTAATTTGGGTTATTTAAAATATTTGCAATTATTTATAAAGGCCTTAATTTTTCTTTACTTCATAGTGATATTTAATGTTCATTGTTTTTTGTGAAGGATCTGAATTTCTTTTTGTAAAAGTGTGATCTTTAACAGGAACTTCAGTTGTTAAAAGAAGAAAGAGATGCCGCTCAAACTCAAGCAGCAGTTGAAGCTGCTCTTTTGGAAGATGAGAGAAAACGTTGTGAAGAGCTTGAACAGTTAAGACTTGAATATGAGAGACTGCTTGAAGCTGAAAGAGTTGCCCGAATTATTGAATCTGAGGTCATTTGAGTTTGTTTTCTTTTTCTAAAATCTCTGTTTATTACTTATTATTTATTTTTTTATTGTTTCTTTTCAATTTTACACATTTGTTACTCAGGCGAGAGTTAAACAACAAACCATTTTGGAAGAAGAAATGTTAAAAAGGCAAATTCTAGAAAAAATTAAAGCAGAGCAAGAAATGATATTAGAAGAAGAAAAAAGAGTTAGAGAATCTCTTGAGGAAATTTCAAAGGATCAGGCTAAGGCGTTGGAAGAAGTAATTGCCTTATTCGTCCTCATTTCACTAACATATTATCAAATCATATAAAAAGATTTTTTATGAATTTCATTATTTTGTTTTAAAAAATCTATTCTGTTAAAAAGATCTATGCTTAATACCCAAACAACTTACATTAAATTACGTCAATCTTTGTTTTTCTTGATAACTGATTTTTGTTTTTAACTTTTAACAATAAGTTGTCTTACAGGAGCGAGATCGTTTGAGAATATTAGATGCAGCACGTAGAACTGCAGAAGAGGAGCTTAAAACTGCACATTCAAAACTCGAGGAGGCTGAAGAGGAGAGGCGTTCAGCTGCTTTAAAAGTCGAAGCTGCAAAAGAAAGAGCTAGAAAAATGAATTTACCTGTTGGATTAGCGAGACCGTTAGTAGTATGTCATTTTGTTTTTTTTTATGTCAAAAGTTTTTAATTTGAAATAGAGGCGTACTTTAAAATACTGAACTTTTACATATTAGCTCGAACAGCGTGGCGTCGCTACTCATCGAGGTTTTGGAGCGTTTATTGAAGAAGATTTCTCTAAAACGCCGTTGTATCTTTCCTCAGAGCGTCGTCCTTCAGCTGTTAATAAAAGAGAAATCAACGAAGGAGAGCGCGCAGTTATTGTGGAGTCCAATCTCGTAAAACCATCAAAGTCTAAAGAAACTTTTGAGAGTCAATGATCAATTTACGTTTAAAAAAAGATCTATATTATTTATATTTTTATGCCAATTTAAATTATTATATGTCTTTCTCATTTTTTTATTTTTTTATTTTACAATATTTTATATATATGTGTATTTTCTAGCAGTTCTCTTTTAGATAAGCAAAAGAACTAGATGCAGAATCATGATCGAGTTTTTTTTGAGTTTGCTCTCTTATAATTCGTTCAAATCTTACTAATATGTGTAATGCATCCCAGTGATAAAAACCTTTTTTAACGATTTTGCCTGAATCTTATGTTTTTGTGCTCCGAAAATATTAAGTCGTATCACCTACCATGTTTTTCAAATTGGAACATGAGGGGGTTGTGAGAAATTTTATTTATTTTTTTTTAATCTAATATTGTGCATTTAGCAATAGAAAAAAAACATAAAACCTAAATGAAATTATGTTGTAATTGGTGGTAAATGGCACTTTTAGTACTGCTCTTTTTTCCCTCAC
The DNA here is from genome assembly GCF_058129835.1 of Hydra viridissima. Classification (NCBI taxonomy): domain Eukaryota; kingdom Metazoa; phylum Cnidaria; class Hydrozoa; order Anthoathecata; family Hydridae; genus Hydra; species Hydra viridissima. The sequence continues at coordinate 358,564 of NW_028324300.1, forward strand.
CTTCGCTTATTGCTGGTTGCTTTTCAGTCAACAAAACCTCACTTTTCAGCTTTTTGCACGTGTTCTATGACTACCCGTGGTTGTAAAAATTTTCCTAACAGTTTTTGTTAGGGTTTGTAAAGGGATCATTTTTTTCGGATATATCCAGAATTCCAGATAATTCGTTCAATTTTAGTTTTCCGGAAATAAAAGTTTAAAATTTTGTGTTTGTAACCATAGTCACAAGAATATATAGTCTGGAAAGTCACATGACTGAAACACTGACTGACTGTTTAAAAATGTTTTATCAAAAATTCTCATTAAAAATACATACTTAATATTTCTTTCCAACTTCTGAGATCAATAGTTTTTTATGAACTTTAAGATGCTTTTAAATTTAATACCTTTAGACAAAATTCGATTTAGGTATCGAAAATAAGAAAATTTATAACAAGGTCGTTCGCGAAGAAAAAAGTCACAAATCCAAGAAGAAAAAAAGCGAAGCAAGTAAGTTTGACATTTCCGACAAAAATAATAAATACTCTTTGACTTGAGCCTTAAAGTGGGAAGCACAATCTGAGAGAGGGGTGAAAAGAACACTAAAAATCTCTTATTCGACCTTTAAACTATATCATAGCAATTTCAACGAAAATTTGTTTTCAACGAAAATTTGTTTCACTTTACTCTACCCAATCTAGTAAACCATATATAGCCTTTTTGCAAAAGCCTAATTTTAGGCGTCAAAGTTTAAACAAAGTTAAATTTTTATTAAGCAAATTTGATAGGTCAAGTCAACCTTTTTCAGATTTTTGAGCTATTCTTGATTAAGTTTTTTGTCTTTTGTAACCATAAGCTTCAATAAATACATATTTATAATGGGTTTGCTGAGGGAGGTTTAGTGAAACGAATTTGACGGGTAGAAGTCGGAATATCTATATTAGGAATTTAGAAAATTGATGGTAACACGCATAGTTTTTGGCTAGTTGACGGCACCTGTGATCTATAACAATGCGTTGAACGTCCATCTGTTAGGCACCGGCGATTCGGTTCGTAAAATCCGCAAAATATCAATCCGACTTATTTTGCGGATATTATACAAACCATAATCCGAAAATTACGGATTCTCTTTTTTTACGGATTCTCTTTGCTGTTCGGATTATTATTCTGAAAAATTTTTACGAATCAATTTAACTTGAATTCGTTTAGCGAATTATACAAATCGCGTTCCGTTCACATCACCATTAAATGATGCGGTCCAAAAAAATTACATTTTTATTATGTGCGCGTCCTATAAATAGTGGATTCCTTTTTTTTATTTTCAATCAGTCCAATTTGGAAATCTTAACCAATAACAATTCGTTCAACAGATCAACAAGTCTACTATTCTTCACTTACATTTATTACGGTGCGCCATTATTATATTATTTTGATTTAAAAGTTAAGAATTTTTCGAACTATATTTTTGCGGATTTTTGATTTTTTTTTGCAGATCGAATTCCTTCGCGAATTAATTAGCTTTTCGGATTGCTTCAACTAGTGGATTGGTCCGATAAAATTTATCTTGTTACATCTTTTCTACTTAAATATAAATAGAAATAAAAATAGAAATAGAGATAAAAACTAGTTTGAAAAATTGTAACGTTCATTTAAGGCAAATAATGAGTTCTTTTATTGGAAACTTTATGCATGCCTCAAAAATATCATTTTTTGTTAAGACAAATATTAAGGAAAAATTCAAATAATCCGATTTATTCCATTTTTATGTTATTTCATTTTTTTTTTTTTTCTTTTCAGATGCCTAAGCTATCTAACATTTGAGAATTCTTCAACAAGGTGGAGGAAAACAAAGCAAAATGGCCTGTGTCAAGCCAAAAACCGAAGTGTCATTAGAGCTTGCTCACTAATTCAATGAAGATCTAAACAAAAGACTCGAAGGGGAGCTGATGAATATTGAATTCTCAATTGCTCATTTTAAAAATCCTATCAGCAAGGGCAAGGGCATGGATGAGGGGGAAAAATTTGAAGCAGTCAAAACTGCAGTAAAGAAAGCTATGGAAGAACTGTCAAAAAAGGAAATTTTGGCTAGCCAAAGCACTCCTTCCCCTTTAATGTTAGATGATGAAGATGATGACCACTTTGATTTCACTGAACAGCTGAGGAAGGAAGTGTTTGGTGCAGGTTACATTAATCCTGGAGGTGAAACAAGCACCAAGAAAGCCATTTCAGCTGAAGTTGAGGGGTATTTAAATGCAAAACCAGTTCCACCAAGTAAAAATGTACTCGAATTCTGGAAACAAAACCAGTATATTTACCCAATAATGTCAAGGCTAGCCAGTAAAACCTCCGTATACCTGCTGCATCATCAACATCTGAAAGAGTTTTCTTAACAGCAGGGAATATATACAACTCTAAAAGAACCAATCTTTCAATCTCAAAGGTTGAGATGTTGGTACATATGAAAGAAAACACTAAGCAGCTCAGCAAAATTTAAGACATTGTGTGGCCAGGAAATGAATTTGGAAAATGATTAACTTTCAGTGTGATTTTGACTATTTTAATTTCTTAACATGGAAATTATTTCGTTTCATTGTGTATTTGAATATTACAAATAAATAAAAATGAATCTTATTTCAAAAGTATTCCTTATTTTGAATTCGCATAAATCCGTAAAAATAATCCGATCCGAAAGTATTGAATCGGATTGCAGTCCGAAAAAATAATCCGAAAAAATTTTAACGAATTTTTTTCCGATACATTATTTTTGGATCAAATCAATCCGTAAGTAATTTGAACCGTTCAGCATAGATAGTTCGGTGCACAATCCGACAATCCGATAAGAAGTAACGGATCGGCGGTCTCTACCTTAATTGAATTCAGATAGTTTACAACAAACGTTATAAAGGAGAGGAAAGGAGTTTAAAAAATGTATAATCGTGCTAAAAATGAGGGTAGGGGGTAACTGTTATAATACAGTAACAGCAAGAGGAGAGCGTTCTGCCACCAAATCAAAAAGGTATTCTAGACTTGATCAGCAGCATTTATCAGTTTCCTAAAATAATTATTTGAAGCTTTATAAATATATATAGTTTTGTAAAAGTACCAAAAAAATAATTGATGGTAAATTTATTTATAAAGCTCCGAATAATTGTGTAAAACTCAATTTTTACGAAATTGATAAATCGCGAGGTTAGAATTATTTTGTTCTCTCTCCGAGTTTAAACGTTGGGAGAAAGTTTTTGATTTTTTTCTTAAAGTAAAAATTATTTAAAATTTCAGCTTTAATTTTTAAAGAAATAATAAGTAATGCTTTAAATAATTTAAATTTAAACAAATTATTTAGGAAAAAAATTGTAAAATAGAGCGTATTTTTAAAGCAATCATTATTTACTAAACTTAATAACTCATTTTCTCCCAACTTTTAAAATAGAAGGTAGAACAAAATAATTCTAACCTCGCGAAATGCTGAAAATTATCCTTTTTTATATAGGATAGTAATTTAAATGTTCAACTACAGGACAAAGTTGGGTCAATTAATTTTTAATCCGCAAACATTTGCAGATAATCTTAATTTTGAGTACTTTGGTAAAATTTATTACATAAAAAAAGAATAGAAAAAATGAAAATAGAAAAGTTCTTTACGTCCGGATGAAACGAGTTTCACATTGATTTGAAATTTAGTAATTTAGGATCATACCATTTAACTTCTCAGTGCGGTATCTTACCGTAAATGAAGATGGATGGTAGAACTCCCCCCACCCCCACCCCGACCCCCACCCCCTTCTTTTTTTGATACAATTAAAAAAAAAAAGGATTGAGCTCATTTCAAACCTGAATTTCAAATCTGAAAGCCGAATGCAAACTTTGTTTTTATTGAAAAAGACATTTGAGTTTTAGTAACCTAGGTCTTTTAATTTTTTCCATGGTAACGGTCTTAGCAATAAGGACGCCTGCATTTTTAACCCTTCTCTAGCTCAATTAAGCGAGCTTTTGTTTCTTGTTGTATTTTGTTGGACTTTAGTTATGCTTTAATTTCTTCAACAATTAGTGATGTGCACTGTGATTTACGGAAATTGAGAACAATCTGATCTCTAAGTGTATACAATGAGAAAACCTCCTAAATGCAAAATATCTCGAGTCAAACAAAGTGTTCATACTATCAATGTTTGTATAGGATTTTGTGAAAACAATAAGAAGTGTGATCCTTATCGTGTTTAGAGTAATCGTAATATAAATTACGCTATTATCCCATCAAAATACCTATTATTGTTAAGCCGGTCGCCGCGTTTTCATGTCTTTCGCTTGCAGAGATTTTAACGACTTTTAGTCTGGTCTGATTGTGTGGCGTAGTTTTGGAATTTTTAGCAAAGTAGAAGTGAAAAAGTTGAACAACATGAACGTTTTTGACATTGTTTTTTCGAAGTGTCTTCGTTGAGCGCAATACGCTCTACATAGCCATAAGCTGCTCAGGGTGCAATATTGTACTCGCATGCGCAATTATTTTATTATAACAGTGCGATTTATATTTCACAATAAAGCTGGTTAGGTAGGCGGTTAGGGTTAGGGATAGGGATAGGGATAGGGATAGGGATAGGGATAGGGATAGGGATAGGGATAGGGATAGGGATAGGGATAGGGATAGGGATAGGGATAGGGATAGGGATAGGGATAGGGATAGGGATAGGGATAGGGATAGGGATAGGGATAGGGATAGGGATAGGGATAGGGATAGGGATAGGGATAGGGATAGGGATAGGGATAGGGATAGGGATAGGGATAGGGATAGGGATAGGGATAGGGATAGGGATAGGGATAGCGATAGGGATAGGCATGGGAGTAGGATTAACATCAACAAGATTTAAAAAAAAAATTTAGCGCATGCGTACAAAGTACTGCGCTCCGAGTAGCATATGCCTGCATTAATGATATATTATATATACTAGATGTCTAACTTCGATCCGAAAAGTGAAGCCGTGGAAGCCATTACTAATTCGGGCAAAAACATGCATTTTTTACTTTTATTTCACACGTCGGATGTATCTGTGGTCCTTATTAAAAATGGCGGATTCAATTTGTAAACAAAAAAAGCGGCTTCACTTTTCTTCTAATAAAATCCCGCAAGTTAGACATCTAGTATATATAATATATCATTGGGCTGCATAGAGCGCATTGCGCTTCAAGTAGCAACGGCCTTGTTTTTTTTAGTTATGCAACCGTGAGAGGCTTTTTCTTTGTTCTAAACTTTGCGCAATCTTTACTACTTGGTTGTTTTTTTGAGAACGTTTTTAGATGCTTTGAATTAAGAAGCCCTAAGATTGGGATTAGTAAAAATGTTTTCGGGCAGATGTCCAGAGTCAACTAAAGACTCAAGCAGATGAAGAAATTAAAGACTCACGCAGATGAAAAAGTTTCTATGCCCCAACATCTCACACGCACAAGATCGTTAAACAGCCCTTCCTCAATCAATATTACCTAATACTTCAGAGCCATCAAAGTTATCCCTAATATTTTCATTTCTTTAAAAATGGAAGGCTTAGATCAAATTTCTGATTAAATTAAGATTCTCCTAAAAGTATTTCTAGCCTTATTCTCTATGTTCTAGAACTGAGTCTCTTAGATTTAACCTTGTGTCAATATTCGTTTTAATATTGACATTATAAATGGGATAAAGTTCTTGTTCAGTGTATTTGTAGCCTGATTGTCTTAAATCTAGACTAGCGTCAATACTCGTTTTAATATTGATAAATCCCAGTGTGTTTCTAGCCTGATTCTCTTAGTTCTAGCCTATTGTCAATATTCGTCTTAATATTGACCTTACTCAGTGTATTTCTCGCCTATATTTCTTAGTTCTAGCCTAGTGTCAATATCCATTTTAATATTGACCTATCTCTATGTGTTTCTAGCCTTGAGTCAATAATCGCTTTAGTATTGACATTTCTACTTGGAATAAGTTATTGTATAGTGCAATTCTAGCCTAAAGTTCTTAGTTCTAAACATGTTTCAATGCTCGTTTTAAAATTTAAATTCCGGACTAGGTTAACATTTTCTTAAGGATATTTCTAGCCGTACTCCCTTAGTTTTAACCTAGCGTCAAGTATTATTTTCATATATACCTTTCTCAGTGTATTTCTAACCTGATTCTCTTAGTTCTAGCCTAGTAAAAAAATCCTTAATATTGTTCAATCAAATACAATCTTATATTAAGATATGCCTTGAATATTTTATGGTATTTGATTGCTAATTGGACAGTTTCAGGATCTGAGTTAAAACATCCTTCTAATTTGTTAAGCCCATAAAAAAATAATTTTCAGTGTGCTGCTCTTATAATAATTTTTGATATCTTAATTTGATTTCGAAATGAAAAATAACTGGTGATGAAAAAGCGAATGAAAAACAAAAGAAACGAAAAAAAACAAACAAACAAAAATGAAATGAACCGGTACGTCATCTATTTCTGTTCTACTTGTATTAATTGTTACTTAATTTTTCAACAGTTTTAGTTTAATAATTAAGAAAACTGGGAAAAACTGGGAACAAAAAGTGATTTTGCAGAACTAAATAAATAAGGCAAAATGAAGAGAAAGTTCTTAAATAATAACTGATTATCAGTACTTAAATATGAGAAATATAATACCATAAACATAATATACAGAAACAGTTTCAGAGAAAGTTTTTTTGAACTGAATGAAATAGACTGCAAAGTCTGTTCAATGATGAAAGATTTTATAACTTTAGTCATGTTATTGGATGATAGCATTCCCAAAATCACTTGAATAGTCCTTTCCAATTGGAGATTGGGAACAATAACCGGTTTAACTAGTACTCAACCTCCTTGCGAGTTTTCTGACTTTTGAAAAAAGTAAAAGATATCAGCGAAGAGTTTAAAACCAGCATAAATTATCAAAAATTTTATATTCATAATATTTAGTTTTTTAATTTCAAGTAAACATTAGATAAATTCAGTAAGTTCTATCAACAAACATAAGAAAGAAAATTCAGAAAATTTTGAAAAATTAAGGTTAGGCTTGAATTCAACTCACATTCTGTGTTTTTCAATTTTTGAAACAGCTGCCATTAGAAATTCTAAGGTTTTTTTTCCCTCTCATTTCTAATATCTATTCTTTTTCCTTTAAGTTAAAATATCCGTTTAGTTAAAATGACGTTCGAAGGATAGTACCTCTTGAAACATATTGCAAATCTTTTCCTCGACTCCCCCTTTAATGTGAAACATTCATCAATCTCAATACCTAGTAATGGTGGTTTTGAGAGTTGCTTTTTCTTTTTCTTTCGGTTTTTTCTTCACATGCGTTGTTCTGCTTTTTTTTTTGTTTTTTCCTAATTTGATTTAATAACTCAAAACTATTGAAAATTTTAAGAAAAAGTTAAAAATTAACAAAAACCTATTTTTTAAATATTTGTAATTGCAATTAATAAAGTCTTTTGTTTATGCTGCTTTTTAATTTATTCTTAATTTACCAACTAATTATAAATTTTGAGTTATTCTCTCATATTTTAAGCAAAAATTATACTTTTGACATTTTTCTCATTCGACCAAAAAACATCATCTAGAAGTATTATTTTAGCGGACTTTAGAAACCATATCAAAACTGTTGTTAAAGGTTTCGATAAACCTCTGCAACAGATATATAAGTCATAATGACGAATTAAAGTTTTTTATTATTTGTTATTGATAGAAAAAAACAAACAAATGTAAATGTTAGTTTAAAGTATAATAACAGTAACCAACTGAATTCACAAACTGAACTCACACTTCAAAATGAAGTTTACAAACCGATTTCTTAAAGATCCACCTTCGTGGCAAATAATCTGTTTCGTTCAAAATACCTCGTTCACATTGAGTTTAATCTCAACGCATGAGAGTTTATTTACTTAAAACATTTTCTACTAAAATTCTTCTAGCCTGTTTATTTTACTGTTTGATGTTACAGGATTAATTCAGTTTTTTTACTTAGTGTTGAGGTTAAAGTTTTAATTGTAAATTCATTAACAAGTTGGTTTATATATTTCAAGAAAATCTGAAGAAAGAAACACTGGTTTTGTCGATCAACACTGGTTTTTGTGAACCAGTTGTTTCCATAAAGATTTTTAGAAAAGAATATTTGCAGTAAGAAAATGGAGATACTAGAACACAGAATTAACAGGTACGTCATTAATTGTAGGTCATCTGTTTTTGTTCTACTCGTGTTAATTATTATCAGATTCTTTAACAATTTTAGTTTCATACTTAAAAAAAAACGGGAAAAAGAGGGAAAAAAATGATTTTGGAGAAGTGAATAAATAACGCAGAATGAAGCGAGAGTAATTGAATATCAGAACTTCAATATAACAAACTTTACATAAAAAACTTGATATCAGAAAACAGTTTTAGAAAATGCTTCTTTAACTGTATGAAAAAGACTGCAAAATCCGTTCGATAATCAAATATTATGTTCCGCTACTCTACTCATCTTACTGGGTACTGGGTACTAGGGTTCCCAAAAAAGTCAGCAATTCCTTTCCGATTGGAGATTAGGAATATTTACTAGTGCCCATTCTCCATGCATACTTTTTAACTTCTGAAAAATGATCAAGATATTAACTTGAGTTTTAAACCAGCATAAATTATCATGAGTTACGTAATTAGAATCTTTAGTTTTAATTTTTAACTAAACATTTGATAAACTCATTAAGTTCCATTAACAAACATAGAAAAGAAAGTTTTAAAAATTTCCGTTACTTGCTATTAAATTACGAATGTATGTTTGTTTGATATTTTACGATCCTCGAAAAATTGAGGATAAAATTCTTCATTAGAAAGAAATGAGAAAACTTTCGTTAAAAATTTAAAATATTTTTTTAAGTTCAATTAATAGAGTTAATAAGAAGCGATTGAAATCATGGACAGATGTTAAGAAAAAAAAGTGGTGCTAAAAAATAAGTTTTAGTCGCATAGTTTCTGTGAAACGCCTAACGCTTCAAAAGGAGAAAGATTTCGAAAAAGTGTTGGAATTTTCCAAAACTACCTAAAGTTTCGATCGTTTTTTAAAATTCAAGTTAGAAAAAAAGTTAAAAAACATGAATCAGCTCTTTCAGAAACACCAAAACTGACTATTTTTCAAAAACTAACTTTTTCGTACAAATCTGTATTTTAGAGGTAGACACAACTTTAACCAGAAGCAACATAAATCTGGTTTGCAATTCCCTAAATTATTATTTTAAAATCTATTCTTATAATAAAAAACCCTTTCAGCCAGTAAATTACGAAGTTTCTGCCGAAAAAACATTTTTTTGTTTCGCGAATTTTTGCCAAGTTACTTTGTTGCTGCTTTAAACAAAACTTGAAAAGAAAACGAAGTTCTAATATCAGTTCATCAAAACAGAATAAAAAGAGGAAAAGAGGTTTCAGTCATCCAGAAAAGTATCGAAGAAAATCCATTAAAAAAACTTGTGTTAAAGGAACGGAGCACGTAAATTTGAAGAATAATATTAGGTCAGGAGTTTCCTTCGATTTGAATAAAGATTGCAAGTGAGTACAACATTAGTCTATGGTCATATGTGAATAAAACCTATTTTTTAAGTGTTTAATTAATTTTAGTAATTCTAATACACAAAGATTACCGAGGAAGACCCTCCAGTTGTCCCCTCTTCCTACATTTGAGAAAATAGGAGTTTTGCATGAGAGGATTTCAGTAATCTTCAACACTCACCAATCTCGATAGCACCTGATAATGGCGGTTTAAGATGAGCTCCATTTAAATTTGTACTTACATTAGCTACTAATTAATTTGGTATTAGAATAAATAGGCAAGCAACAGTAGGGGAAGCTGTTGCATGTTTTACCACTTATTGCTTACGGGCAGTTTCATCTGGACTACTGAGTCAATTTAAAACATTTCAAAGTTTGTGTTATTCTCTCATATTTTAAGCAAAAATTATACTTCTGACTTTTTCCTCATTCGACCAAAAAACGTGATCTAGAGGCATTATTTTCGAGCTTTTTTAAAAAGTGCTCAAATGGTCAATGGCACAACATATACTTTGTACCTTTGACCTTAATATTATTGTTAGAAAATCATGCATTGTTTGGACTAATTTAATATTACGGTTTTGTTAAATATTGTAAAGAATCTTCTGGCCAATCTCATGTCAATAAAGGCTTATATGATTATTTTGTAAACAATCATAGTTGTCTAAAATAAATCTAAAAATCCAACCCTTGCAATCTGGGGGAGGTTTGTGTACTAAGAGTCTTTTTGTACTTCAGGACACCCTAATTTAATCAAAAAATATCAACTTTTAAGCTATATGAAACTCAGTCAGTGGGTTGGTAAAACCAACTTCTTCTTTGCTTTAATCCTTTTTTAAGTCTAAGAGGTCGTTGCCTCGGCAACGTGAAAACCAGAAAACATTTCTTGATGGTCTGAAGTAAATTTTTATTTCTTACTTCTTTTATTGCTTTTTAATCCTAAATAAAATAATTTTATGTAGTTCAAATAATTAATGCTATTTTAAACAATAACTAATAATTGCGGCATTACATAAGTTTGTACTTAGTTTGAGATTTATAATAAATCTTGTTTTATACGATGTTCTCTAGTCTTGTACAAAGAGCCATTAAATGTGCCTAGGACTGTGTCTTAAAGTACATCTATAATAATTATGATTTTGCTTTATTTAAATATTTTTGTGAAAGGAAAATGACATCAGTTATTTTAAAATATATCTATGTTCATAATCATTACATTTAATGGTGGCGTTTGTGGTCCACATAATGTTTCTTATAACAATACCATAAATAGTTGGATGATACCACCAGGAAATGCTGTTAAACCAGTTACAACTTATGATTTATCTTCCTTGTCGGTCAAGCTTAACCTCGTATTTTTGTACCAAATAATATTGTCAATAGTTTTAAATGCGCTGGTTTTTTTTACCCTTTAATGAAATATTTTTAGTGAAACTGGCTACTTAGCTGAAAATGTTACTCATAGGCCAATAGTGGATGCTGAAGCTTGTGTAAAATTGCTCGTTTTAACTGATATACCTGAAATGAAAGTCATTTTACATTAAGTGTCAATGTTTTTATATTTTGAACGATCCCGATCATATTTTTTATTTTAAAAATTTCATTCCAGACGATCACAAACTGACAATTTTGAGGTCAAAATTTTTTTTTAACGATTCCGATCCCGAACGAGCTTTAACGGATTTTTAACAAACTTTTAAAAAATTTTGAACTTTAACGAGTAGTAACGATCTAAATTTTATTTAACTAAAAAAATGATGTTTTAAAATGAAACTTATTTATTTTTAGTCGAATTGTTATTCAATAAATTAGATTGTTGTTTAAATTAGAAAGCTTGATATCATGAAGAAGATTTAATTCAGTAGAAAGTTTTAAGTTTCTCATAAGAATTTACTTGAATGGAACCGACGTGAAGTGTTTTTGAACTTCAACAAAGATTGGCGTAGAGCCGAACCAGTTGGGCCAGTTGGTCTTAGTTGAGTTCCAGAACCACCTCGACAATGATTTGTAGCTGGGCCTGTTGCTAGCGGTTGAGTTGCAGCTGCATCTGAACAACATTAGAATCGCCTTCAATCTTCATAAAAGCTCCAAGAAGCTTCAAAAGCTCCAAAAGAACGAATTTCTAGCTCGTGGCATGTTTAGCAGTCATCAGAGAAGTTTTTCCAACTGAAATTTGTAAACAAAACATTTTTGACAGGAGCTTAATTTTTCGTGTCTTCTAAATTTGTAAATCCAAAAGGCTCTTTCCCGAAAAATTCATAAAATTAATTATATGGCAGTTTTAATTATTAAACTTCTAACTTTGCTCTAATTACTAGTTTTTTGAAGCTGTTGGTTTAGCTTACGAAATTAAGGATCTTAAGAAATTCTTTTAACTTTGCATAAAATTTAATATAGTATATTGAATAAAGAATTTATTCAGAGCATAAAACAGTGCGAAAACTAGGAGAAGATTGGTTTCTTAATGATTACCAAAAGGTGGCTGAATAGATTCTAAAACAAAAGAGCCGCTTCCAATGAGTGATCAGAAATCATGAACCGTTTATATAAACTTAACAAAAATATTGTACTAGACTTTTATTTTATTTTCGTTATCAAAAAATGAGCTATATTCTTGCTTTAAAATGAGGTTGTTACAAATCATGTACTAAAAAAACATTAACATTAAAACAATTCAAATGAACTTTTAGCCCAAACGTCAAAGATTCATACATTAATAGCGTCTCTGCCGAAGGGGAGGTAGGGGAGTATCAGAAAGTTAATTCCGATGGTAAGTAAAGTTAAGAAGAGGATCAAATCTTGATTTAAGACAACGTTTTGTGTGATTGAATTCATTTGATGGAATCATAGACATCTTTTGTTGCATAAAAAATCATTTACCAAATCTAATTATGTAATTGAGCATTTTAGGTCGGCATTTTAGAATAAAAAGAGGTAAAAGAATCTGCAGCTTGGTTTGAACCGGTGACGCTAAAACCACGTGATTAAAACATCTCTTAACTAAGGGTCTGCGTATCGTTATCGGATATCGGTATGAACCGATATTTTGAACCGATAACGATATAAAATGATAACGATATGAAACGATATGAGTTTGTCTATGAAACGATAACTTATCGTTTGAACCGATAACCAACCGATAACTTATCGGTTGAAACGATATTATCGGCTTTTTTTTATCGGTTTATCGGAATACATAAAAATAACGAGAATACCGATATTTATCGGTATAATAACGATATTTTTCACAATATTCCAATTTATTTTTTTTTTTAAATGCCAAATTTTAGTTCAAATATTTAATAAATCTTCAAGTCGAGTCAAGATGTCGTTTTGCCTATCTTTACCGGTTTTACAAGTTAATCCTTCCCAATTGTATATATTATCTAGATGTCTAACTTCACAAAAATTCTGTCAAAAAAAAGTGAAGCAACACTGTTCTCCAAAATGAACCCCAGGTTGAAACTCTCCCCACTCCTGATTTTTTTACATTTAATCAATCATATGCATTAGTAAACACAATATATGTTGTCAAAAAAATCTGAACTAAGTGCTAAATATGTATACTTCCAAAATTAAAACGCATAATTTTTGGCTTTTTTTCTTCCAAAGTTTTAATAAAGTCAGTTTAAAATAAGATATCGGTTCAAACGATAACTAAACCGATATTATCGTTTCATAGACAAACTCATATCGTTTCATATCGTTATCGTTTCATATCGTTATCGGTTCAAAATAGTAACGATACGCAGACCCTTACTCTTAACATTTTGAAAAATATTTGCGTCATGACGTATGAATTTTAAAATACCACAAATAAATGCAATCCTGGAGAGAGATACGCTCGTCATTTAACGAAAAGGAAGTTGTCAAAATTTTTGGAGGGTTCTAGAAGTTTAATCATTTTTATAAGTCTATCCAAATACACTTAATTCGCATCCATTAAATCATTCGAAATTTTGTCACAATCAAGTTGTTCTGCAAAACGTGCCCTTTTTGAAAAACCTCTCACATTTTAAACTGGTATAAATAAAGCTAAAAAAATAAATAAAAGAAAACGTGTAATATGACAGTGTTAGTCCCATTTTCAAAATACACCTTTAAATTATGCTTCTAATTGCGTCTTAGACTTCAAAACTTTGTTTGTTCTTTAAATCATTTCTTTATTAATCATTATTTCAAAACAATCCCACAAGTCCTAATTTAAGCAGATCTCAATCATGCAGGCACTGCTGCATTATTCTGAATTGCTCAAGTTTCTTTTAAAATAGTTGCTTTAGGAAAGATGGACTTTTGGCATCTTTTCTGTTCTTAAAGTGCAGAGTCCCCGTATGTCAAACCACTTTAACAGTCAAATTAAAAAATTTATTGGTGGATATAGAAAAATGTATTCTATAAAAAGGAAGTTTACTAGGATGGCAGTTTTGTTTCAGTTACTTAGGAGGTGTCTGAAGTATCTGATATCAAACGGTTTTTTTCATTTCTAAAACTACTCTTTATACTCGTTTATTAACCTTAAAAATAGTTTGCTGACGAATTTAAGAGCGTTTTGGTGAAATTTATCATAACCAATAACGGACTTCTTTTTTGTAGAACGGTTTTAAAAGACGAAGATTTCATGGAGAACGAGTTCGACGATATAAAGGGTATTAAAATATTTTTAATGTTTCCCATTTGAGACAGATTTTCGATTCTCAAAAAAAACCCTTCTCTCTTAGTTGAAAAATTTCCGCAAGATGTATTTACAACGCTTGCTGATTTGCTGACTTATGACTGGCAAAAATTTGCTCAATGCCTTTCGGTTGATGACTCAGCAATCGACAATGTAAAAGAAAAATTTGAAACTACAAGAGAACGAACGTTGCAAATACTGAACCAATGGCGTAAGAATAATTCATCAAAAAAATGGCGAGATGTGAAAAAAGGATTACTTTTTTGCAACCGTAAAGATTTGATCAGTGAATGCGAACGAAGTAGGTATTTTGAGCTTCATAGTTTCTGTGTCGCCTTCTCATGCCGAAGTTCTCTGGCTGCCCCTGAATATTTATTAGAGATAAAAAAAAAACAAAACATAAAATATACAAAAAAGGTTAAAAGACTACTAACCATTAAAAGATTTTTTTACCTAAAAGGAACATTTTTGAAAATGACAAACTTTCTTTAATTTATTTAGTTTATTTATCTCACAAATCTTTAGGCCTTTTTATCAGCAAATTCATTTAGCAATTTTGCGGAATAAATTTACAGTTTAATTAAGCTCAAAAAAGGTCTATTTATAGCATTATTACAATTAATTACTTCGTTTACAATATTAGTTATTTAAAAATATGAAAAAAAAACTGAATGTGACTGAGACTCTGAAATTCGGTGTGTCGATTTTTTTGAAACCCTCGGACATTGCACATTTTTAACCTCCCACAATCCCCCAAAGGGTAAACTGCATAAACTTCAAACGTAGATATATTTTTTTCAACTTTTTCAAAATACCTTTTTAAGAAAATTAATTTCGATTTTGAAAAAACAATAGTTTTATTTCGAGGCTCTCATATTAAACTTCAAAATAATCCCTCTGGGAGTATTTTACGTGAAAAACGGTTTTTCTTATAAACACTGTAACTGTTTTAAATAGCGTTTACAACAGGAATTGCTTGAAATTAAAACAAATTTATAGACGAAACATTTCAACATAAAAATAGCAAGCGTATTAAAAGTTGCATTCAGCTGTTAGTGATAAATTTTTTACAGAAATCGTCGATTTAATTGTCATTTAAGTCTTCGATATAATTTATTGTTATAACTATCAAAAACAAGTGAACAGCGAATAGCCGTTCAAAAAATAACTTCTAAACATTCCTCAAAAATGTCACCGTGCAGTTAAAAATGAAAAGTTTTTGTATTTTAGAGTTAATATCCCGACACTCCATTTTCGGTGTCCGACCACCGACAAAAGCCTTCTTTTCACGTGACGATGAACTTAAACAAATCCACAAACACGTTTGCAAAACAAACCATTCGGGTAAATCAATCACGATTTTAACTGGAATGTCTGGGGTAGGAAAGACTCAACTTGCTAGAAAGTATGCAGCAATATACAACGACCATTTTGAAAGTATTGTGTGGGTGGATGCAGCAATACACAAAATACGAGTTTCTATGACTAATCTCTGTCACCAACTAGGGCTAAGCGTAAAAGATTCTCAAGGCGATCCGTTCGATATTGAAATAGTGTCTAGAAAAATACATCACTACTTTGAAAGAGAAAAAACGTTATACATCTTCGACAACGTGGATGATGAGAGCAGGAAGATATTTCAAAAATGTGTGTCAAATAATAAAAATGCCTTTACTTTGGTAACATCGCAATGGAAGTCTTGGTCTGAAGATGTTAATCAAGTGCAGATTCAATCTTTCTCGCCTCAAGATGCGTTTCTATTAGCTAAAAGAAGCATTAAACAAATATTAACAAACGATGACGAAAAACTTAAAGAAATAGCCGAAGTGCTTCGATACCATCCACTCGCCATTAATCAAGCCATTCTCTATATAAACAACAACAGCGTTTCTCTGCAGGAATATCTAGATCTTTTTCGATCTTATCCCATTGAAATGCTGGAGGAAGACATCCCCACCGAAGAGGAAACAAAGTCTGCAATAACATCAATTAACATAATATTAAAAAAAATAGAAACATCGAATGAAAAGTCAATAAAACTTTTAAACCACTTATCGCATTGCGACGGTCAACACATTACAAAAAAGTTTCTTCACGGTATTTCAAAACACATGAAAATAGAAGAAGAACTTTCGATAAATCAAGCAATAAGATTATTAGTCAGTTATTCGTTGCTTGATCGTTTCGACGATGACAATGACAGGTACGCGATGCATGAAATGACACAGTTAGCGTGTAAATGTTATCAAAAACGCAAAGAAATAACCGATGCATGCGAAGAAAACATCATCTATTTTCTAAAATTACAGTTGGTAGAGGTAAAAGAACACGTTGATGACGGGAAGCACTTCTATAACCATTTCATCTATATGTTTCGTATTAACAAGTCAAAAATGTGTGAAGTGTTCCATCAACAGAGTGAAAGAATCCAAAGTTTTTTGTCAAACAAAGGTTTTTTTCAAGAAGCAATAAAAATACTTGACGCCATTCAAAAATATAACACAAAAAAATACGGAGCTGAGAATGAAATAACTTTAGATACAAAAATTCATATAGCAAAATGTTTGTATGAAATAGGAAAACTTAATGAAGCTTTAGAAATTTGTAATCAAGTTGATAAAATACAAACAGATAATTTAGGCATCAATCATCAATCAACATTGCCTTCAAAAAATAACATAGCAAACTGTTTGTATGGAATGGGAAAATATAATGAAGCTTTAGAAATTTATTATCAAGTCGATAAAATAGAAACGGATACTTTAGGTATAAATCATCCATCAACATTGGGTACAAAAAATAATATAGCAGTCTGTTTGAAGAATATGGGAAAATATAATGAAGCTTTAGAAATTTATTACCAAGTTGATAAAATACGAACAGATACTTTAGGTATCAATCATCCATCAACATTGGATACAAAATACAATATAGCAAACTGTTTGGATGACATGGGAAAATATAATGAAGCTTTAGAAATTAATTATCAAGTTGATAAAATACAAACGGAAGTTTTAGGCATCAATCATCCATCAACATTGAATACAAAAAATAATATAGCAAGCTGTTTGAGGAATATGGGAAAATATAATGAAGCTTTGAAAGTTTATTATCAAGTTGATAAAATACAAACGGATATTTTAGGTATTAATCATCCATCAACATTGATTACAAAAAATAATATAGCAGGCTGTTTGTATCGAATGGGAAAATATATTGAAGCTTTAGAAATTTATTATCAAGTTGATAAAATACGAACGGATGTTTTAGGTATCAATCATCCATCAACATTGGATACAAAAAATAATATAGCAGGCTGTTTGTATGGAATGGGAAATAATAATGAAGCTTTAGAAGTTTATTATCAAGTAAATAAAATACAAACGGATATTTTAGGTATCAATCATCCATCAACATTGTCTACAAAAAACAATATAGCTAGCTGTTTGAAGAATATGGGAAAATATAATGAAGCTTTAGAAATTTATTATCAAGTCAATAAAATACAAACGGATGTTTTAGGTATCAATCATCCATCAACATTAAATTCAAAAAACAATATAGCAAGCTCTTTGAAGAATATGGGAAAATATAATGAAGCTTTAGAAATTTTTTACCAAGTTGATAAAATACGAACGGATATTTTAGGTATCAAACATCCATCAACATTGGATACAAAAAACAATACAGCAAGCTGTTTGGATGATATGGGAAAATATAATGAAGCTTTAGAAATTTATTATCAAGTTGATAAAATACAAATGGATGTTTTAGGTACCAATCATCCATCAACATTGGATACAAAAAGTAATATAGCAAAATGTTTGTATGGAATGGGAAAACTTAATGAAGCTTTAGAAATTTGTTATCAAGTTGATAAAATACAAACGGATAATTTAGGTATCAATCATCTATCAACATTGGCTTCAAAAAATAACATAGCAAACTGTTTGTATGGAATGGGAAAATATAATGAAGCTCTAGAAATTTATTATCAAATTGACAAAATACGAACGGATACTTTAGGTATCAATCATCCATCAACATTGGGTACAAAAAATAATATAGCAGTCTGTTTGAAGAATATAGAAAAATATAATGAAGCTTTAGAAATTTATTACCAAGTTGATAAAATACGAACAGATACTTTAGGTATCAATCATCCATCAACATTGGATACAAAAAATAATATAGCAAACTGTTTGGATGACATGGGAAAATATAATGAAGCTTTAGAAATTAATTATCAAGTTGATAAAATACAAACGGAAGTTTTTGGTATAAATCATCCATCAACATTGGATACAAAAAATAATATAGCAAGCTGTTTGAAGAATATGGGAAAATATAATGATGCTTTAGAAATTTATTACCAAGTTGATAAATTACGAACGGTTATTTTAGGTATCAATCATCCATCAACATTGAATACAAAATATAATATAAAATTCTGTTTGATAGCAGGCTTTTTGAAAAGTATGAAATGGATATAAACGAAAAATGGAAATTGTCAAATAATTTTGAGAATCGTTTTCAAAATTCTTGATTTCTATTGTTTTATTAGTGTATGGTCAATTTTTTAAAAGTACATGAAACTCATTTTTGGACTTACTGTAGGAGGTTAAATTGAATGATGTTTTTATTTTATGGTTTAAAAAGAGATTCAAACATTTTTATTTTTTTTTCAAATTTGACGCAATCAATTTCATTGCTAGAAGATAGCGTTCTTAATAAAATAATAATTTTTTAATTAATTCGGCGTCCTGTATTCTCTTCGCTCTTTTCTGGATTTAGAAAAATTCTGCGAGCTGTGTTGCCATCATTTGTATTGCCATAACATAAAACAGTGTCGTATCAAACAACGTTCTTCCAAATGTTGTTTGATACGACACTTATTCTCATTGCTTCTAGCTTGCGACTTTTTTATGTCCGAGTGGTAGCTTATGTGTAGCAAGCATTCAAAGGTACGGATCCAAGCATGCAAGGTAGAAAAACCAAAACTGCAATTTTCTTTTTCATCAACCATGTCTTTTAATTAACCATTTATCATTTTAGGAGTTGCACCACAGATATAACATATTTGTGTTGAACGCGTGTCAGTTAAGGCAAACTTTTCCGTCCCCAGTGGGCACGGCGATGTTGGTTTAACGTTTAGGCGACGTCGAGTGCGACATCGCATTAACGTTGGAAATGGAAAGTTGGATCGACGTTAATATGCGATGTTATCGCGATGTTTTACGTCGTTTTGACGTTGATTTAACATCGCAACTTGATGTTAATTTTCGACGTCAATCTCACGTTGGTGCGATGTTGACTTTACGTTGGCAACGTCGCTAACCTAAAACTAACATCGAACCGACGTGAGAATGACGTCGATGCCCACTGGGTCTGTCATTGTATGTAACAGATTGCGTTTCACAATAAATTTAAATTCACCAACAGTACACAGTGTTGGAATAAGTTCAGATATTTCTTTCAAAACTTTGTTAGTTTCTATTACAGTAAATTCATGTGTTTCTTTTGAAAAGATGAATTTAATTGGTCGGCAACAAAGTGTTGATGATGGGCGGGGTTTTTGCCAAAAAATATTATGACAATCATCACTCAATCTCAATAGGACAAATGCAAAAACAAACAGATATTCATCATTAGCATCGAAGTTCTCAAATCTTTGTTTGTAGGTACTATTGCCATAACTTCCGTCACATCCCCATTTGCTTAACAATGTTAGTGACGATTTAGAAGGTTCATTTTTGAGAAAATGACTTTGTGTTGTTATTAACCGTTCAGTTGTTTTATTCAGTATGGCTTGAAGTTGAATTTCAGCCCGCGTTTCTGAGACAGAAGTAAAAACCTCTGGAGGGTAATACGACTTTTTGGATTTACATAAATTATGGTAAGACGGAAATACTTCACGTTCCGCTTTCACAGACCACTTTTTTGTTTATTTATGAGTGACTAGCACACTTAGAATTTACATAATAAGCTAATGCCTCATCGGTACTCAATTGTTTGCTGCCACAAATCACATCAGAAGATTTTCTTTGTTTTATTGTTTCTGCACTTTTTTTAATAGAAGTAGCTACGCCTCTCTGACCCGATAAACAATGTGCTATTTCAGCAGCTGTGGTTAGTTCACTGGCACTCCACGATTGTACTAAATCTACAACTCTACGTCTTTTGGTTTTTATACATTAGTCTTCAAAGTTTTTTTTGGGCCAACCTTGAGGCCGACTTCCTTCAGATGTTGTGGAAGCACTGGACCGATGCAAACTTATCTTAAATTCTAAACTATTGCTCTCTAACCAACTTTTAGTTTTGTTTAAAAATTTATCTATAGTTCTATTGGCTGCATTCCACTTTTCTGCAAATTTAGCGGATATGCTTGTAATTTTTAATAGTATTTTTTTTTGCGAATCACAAGTCACATTTTCTGTACTATATTCTTTCAGAATAAAGTTTCACAGAAGAGTATTTCGTTCTTCTTTTGTATGCTTTCGCCATTCTTCAAATAATTCCAATATTGTAATAGAATGCACTCGGTCTGAAAAAAGTTCAACAAAACTTAAACGGGCCGACCTGGGCAGCCAAATTTTTATATCTAAACACTTTAGGGGGTTGTGGTTATTCTATGTAAAAAAATTCGCCTGAATATATGTGGATAAAAATAGTTACATGCTTTGAAAATTAAAAAACGAAAAATAAATTACAATTTTTATATATTGTTTTTAAAGTCTACAGAACACTAGTTATACCACTCATTCGAATTAAAATATCGATAAAATACAAAGTACATACCCTCTAAAGTAAAATTCATCGCAACAGCAGTAATTATTATTCACAATAAGTTTTCTATAAACTATTCCTACACTGCAAAATTGCAACAAATTTGACAACAAAAATATATTTTTCTTTTAGTGTCACTGAAGCCATAACAATTCAATATTTAAAAACACGTGCACTAAATAATACTTGGAGTTTTTTCTAGAAAATGTTCAGAAATATCATGGGATTATCTACTAATTGGTTCCTTGAAATGACATTTATCCACCTAGCTTGTATTAGATGATTCACTGTGCGACGTGTCTATGTCGCCCTTAGAGCTTTTCATATTTTCGAACTTTCTTCATTCGAATCCCTCTATTTAAATTTCACTCACTGAATGAAAAAATCTCTTCGATTTAGAACTTTTTTATTTAGTTTTGCTAATAATTATTATTCCAATTTTACGACACTTGTTTTTAAAGATTATTTGCCTTTTTTTAAATAATAATTTGAAGCATACACAGCTTTACAAGTATGTATGATTAAATTCATCAAACAAACAAAACTAATTTCTTAAATAAAATAAGTTTAAATGTTTGAGAGAAGACTGTTAAACTTTTCTGCCCTTTTCTTAAACGGGGATAGTCTTTTGCTGGGTTGTTTTCAGCAGAGTAACTTTAGAGTTTTCAACTCCCACCCATTTTTTTCTCCCATCTTTTGAACAATTACCCCCTCCACCGTTCCTGAAGTTCTCGTTATCCTTCAGTAAAAATGTTTTGAAATCTTTATTTATTTTTTCAGGATTTTCTTCACATATGTTTCATTCTGACCAAAAAATATAGCTTTTATACTTAAAGGAGCACATTCATTAGAATTTCTCCATCCTCCTTACTTTTAAACAGGCAAACATATCATTTTATGCTCGTTTTTACCGCAATTAGGAGAATAGAGAGATCCTTCATGTGTTAGTTTAAATTTCTGAAAAGAGCTTTCCGCATTGCTAATGTGAAAAAAACTAAACAGGCAGTTACTCTCACTCAATGTTATATATTTACTAGATGACTGACTCGAGCTGCCATTATGAAGCAAATTTTTTTTTGTCAGAAATGTTGTTTTGCCAGCGGAAAACCGCGAAATAATAAAAAAAACAACCAACAGATATTTTTGTTAGTTTGATTAGAAAATATGTCTAATTGTAATGATTTTTTGAAATTTTGAAGTATTCAATGCGTAGTAGTAATAGTTATTTAAAAGTAACTTATATGTTACTTTTAATTTACTGATATAAATAAATTTACTTTACATTTTTCTTTGGATTTTATGCGGAGCTAGATTTTTCAAATGGGTGGTGAGAAATTATACATCTTTATATATTCTTTCACAACCTCCAAGAAGACTGAATTTCAACGGCTGCTCGTTTTTCACCTTTAACTATATGACAAGACTTACTTGATCAATTTGCTTTAAGTTATATGATTAAAAGTAAATTTAGCGGATCGTGTGTAAAAATTATTGCCAATAAAAGATTTACTGAATTTTGAGTTTAATTCTTAATTTATGCAATTAGCAACTTATTTGGAATAGCTCTTAGTATTGCACATACAGATAAAAAATATGATTCAGGTATTAACAGATTTCATTCAGGTATTAAGAAATTTTACTGGCAAAACATTATTTTCCTTCTTTCTTCAATCAAGACTCTTAAATGTCCCTTCTGTGTACGTCAGCCAGTCATTTTTCTTATGGTCAGCTAATCATAATTTTTCTGCTGACCATATTTCATAAGACCTCTTTTTTTGACTTTGATTTGTAACTTTAACGCATCTAAATGCAAAACGTTTTGTGTTACAATTAAAAGTGAAATAAATTCATAACGGCGTGGTGTGAGCTGAAAGTGGCGTGTTACATTAAGCATTATAAATTTTTATTTCAGTTGTCATAGCTTAAGAAGCAATCAAGTTTCGCTTACTGAGTTTTCGCTTCGAAAAGAATATACTCATGATGGGCGTTTTTTAGAAACTCGTTGTTATAAAGTCAGAAAGTGTTTCTTAATTTGTTTATTCCCTAAACAGTTCACATCAAAGATAATCACATTTTCTTTTTTATCTTCACTTAAAAATTTACAATTTGACAATTTCTTGATCACGAAATATCAAAAACTAGACGTTAACTACATTAGAACAAAAAAAAAGTTAACAACATGTATTATCTCTTAACATAATTTCATGTAATTGACGCTGAGCACTGGTTATTTTTCTTAATAATGGATTAAGTTTCTCGGATGGTCAATAAAAAATTCAGTCCGATAGATGAATTTATTTATGTTATCTTGAATGTAACAAAAGATTCTGCTCTGAGTAAAAGGTACAAAAAAAGCGTTTCTGTCTATATATGTATACATACATAAATATATATATATATATATATATATATATATATATATATATATATATATATATATATATATATATATATATATATATATATATATATATATATATATATATATGTATATATATATATATATATATATATATATATATATATATGTATCGTTTATCAGTCAAAAGAAATATACTTTATGAGTAGAAATTATATGAATTAAAACTTCTGATATCTGTGTTCTTTCGATTAACAAGTAAAGAAAAAGGTTTTCTCATTTTGACTCTCAACGCTATTATTCGTGTTACAATCCGCCAGTTATCAATCTTGTCACCTTGCCTAACCCAATGTTTTTCTTTAGTATTATGTTTTGTGCTTTTATCAGCTAAAAAAACAAAAAATACTGAACAGCTACTTTTTCTTTTCATATCCAACATTTTATCATGAATTTAAAAGCATGTAAAATATAAATAAACCCAATAATATCTATTGGAAAATATTGGAAATTATTTAACAGACGTATATTTTAAGATTTTTTCAATTTTTCCAGCTTACTTTTAGTTTCTGAAGTTTTTTCCAATGATCACTAAAAGATGTTATCTTCCCAACACATATATGAGACTAAAAAAAGCTGTAAAATCAGTAAAAAATATTTGAAATATAATAAAGTAGAGTAAAACTAATTTTTAAAATTTTTTTTTAATTTGACAAAAACTTTGGTTTTCTTTAGATCTTAAAGAGTCTTTTAAAACTTAATTAGAACAATTAACTTTCAAAATGCATCTCTTTCATCGCAATTTAACTTACGATATGTTTTTTCTTGTACTTTTAAAGGTTTAATGGTGAAGTTTAGAGGAAGTAGAATATTAAAAAACCTGTGCCTCAGTTTTCATTCAGAAAATAGAATTACATACTTAACAAGCACTTGCTTTACTTTCATGTTTCGCTGCATATTTGGTAACCTTTTTATAATGATAATCAAGATATTTTCTTCATAGCACCATATATTGAACAGAAGTGCTTATTAAATCTAAAAAACAAAATATTAAAAAAAATACTAAAATTACTACATAACACAGAAATATTGAAAAAGATTGAAGTGATAAGCCGTCAAGTTTTTATATATATGTATACATTCATAAATATATATATATATATATATATATATATATATATATATATATATGTATATATGATATCTTCTGATATCTTATTGATTAACTATTTTGGTATTTTATAAATTCAATTTACTTACTCAAGATAATTATTTTAAAAAAAAAACTGTTTTTCTGTTGCTTTTTTTTAAATAAATTTTTGAAGATTCTGAAATTTGTTTTATAATTGTATATTTTTGTAAATTGCATATTTTTATAAATTCTATAGTTGTATGCTTTTTATAATTGTATCATTACTATAGAAATGGTACATAAATTACTGAAAATGAAAAATTCTCACTAGGATTTAAAAATTCATCACACGAACCTTAAGCCATTTGTTTCTGAGTGTAAAAACCCATTGTTTATTTTTGCTTTCTTAAGTTTTGTTTGTTCTGGAATTATTTTAACTGGTGGATTTTTTTATTGTACCAAATGCTACTTCCACAGTTTCACACAACAATGTCTTCTAGCTGAAAAATGCTTTTAGCATAAAATAACTTTAAAAAGCTTTTTGGTATTTTTGAGGGAGAATTAATATTAAATCAAGTTTAACACTTAAACTTGATTCCATTATGAATTTAATTATGTTTAACGTTGCATAATAGTAACTTTTATATGACTATGTTGAGATGCTACAGGTGTGAAACTGAGATTATTTATATACAGCTGAAGAGATGTTTTCTTGCAGAATATGATGATTAAACTTTGTATTAGAATTGTTAAATATCTAGGAATTTGTTAAAAATTGTTGAAAAATTGTTAAATATCTTGAAAAAACAGTTTATCTAGTTCTGTGGTAAACTATTTTGATTTACGAAGTTAAAGAACTTTATGCAATCATTTACATTATTGAATATCATTGATTCAATAATGAATGTATATTATTAAATCAACAAATAAATCACATTCTAACAACATATTTGTTGGTGATAAAAATGATTGCATGAAGATCTTTCAGTTATTTTCATCAGTAAACATAAAATTGCAATAGTAATATACTATCGAAATAAAAAGGGTTTCTTTCCCAAATAATCATTAAAGCATTGTTTTCAAACTTATAGAGTTTAAACAATTTAAATGCAAGTGGAATCTCATAGCCCCATAGCTGCATCAGAGCTCAATTATTCAGTTTAAATTAAATTTTTATTAATTGAAACTGGAGAACGGCACTTTAGCAAAGAAAAAAACAGAAGGATATAAGAAATAACTTACAAAATAACCACATACTGTTTTACACATCTTTTAAATGTTTTACGTCGAAGACTGTCATTGAATTTTTCGATCCTCTGGATCCTTTGGATGAAATCAAAGCGTCAATAATTCTGAACCAAAATGTGCCCAAAGGACGGACAGGGGAGGAAAGAACACCAAAGAAACGAACAAAATGAGCAAGGAGGGAGTGGGGTTGGTTAAATTCAGATCTTTTACAACTTACGTTATAAGGGAGGGGAAAGGAGTTTGAAAAATGCTTATTCGTGCTAAAAATGAGGGTAGGGGGCAACTGTAATAATACAATAACGGCAAGAGGAGAGGGTTCTGCCGCCAAATCAAAAAGGAAATATCGACTTTATCAGCAGCATTTATCACTTTCCAGAAATAATTGTTTGAAGCTTTATAAATATGCATAGTTTTATAAAATAATAGACAAATAATTTATGGGTAAACTAATTTATAAAGCTCCAAATAATTAAGTAAAACTCAATTTTTATAAAAAATTGATAAATGCTGGAAAATATCCTTATATAGAATAATGATTTAAATGCTCAACTACAAGACAAAGTTGAGTCAATAAATTTTTTATCTTAATTTGGAGTATTTTGGTAAAATTAATTACATAAAAAAGAATAGAAAGAATGAAAATAGAAAAATTCTTTACATCCGGATGATATGAGTTTTACATTGATTTGAAATTTAGTAATTTAGGATCACACCGTTCAACTTCTCAGTGCTGTATCTTACCGTAAATGAAGATGGATGGTGGAACTCCCCCCACCCCTTCTTTTTTTGATACAAATACAAAAAAAAAATTGAGCTTATTTCAAATCTGAAAGCCAAATGCAAGTTTTGTTTTTATTGAAAAAGATATTTGAGTTTTAGTAACCTAGGTCCTTTAATTTTTTCCATGGTAACGGTCTTAGCAACAGGGACGCCTGCATTTTGAAGCCTTCTCTGGCTCAATTAAGCGAACTTTTGTTTCTTGTTGTGTTTTGTTGGACTTGAGTTATGCTTTAATTTCTTCAACAATTGGTAATGTACATTGTGACTTACGGAAATTAAGAGCAATCTGATCTCTAAGTACATACAATGAAAGAACCTCCTAAATACAAAATATCTCGAGTCAAACAAAGTGTTCATACTATCAATGTTTGTTTATGATTTTGTGAAAACAATAAGAAGTGTGATCCTAATCATGTTTAATGTAATCGCAATATAAATTGAGCTGTTATCCTATCATATTACTTATTATTACTATTTTGTCGGTCGCCGCGTTTTCTTGTCTTTCGCTTGCAGAAATTTTATCGACTTTTAGTCTGGTCTGATTGTGCAGCGT
Organism: Hydra viridissima; assembly: GCF_058129835.1. Lineage (NCBI taxonomy): Eukaryota > Metazoa > Cnidaria > Hydrozoa > Anthoathecata > Hydridae > Hydra > Hydra viridissima. The sequence goes on from NW_028324300.1 coordinate 385,593, forward strand.
AGTTTTGGAATTTTTAACAAAGTAAAAGTGAAAAAGTTGAACAAAGCGAACGTTTTCGACTTTGTTTTTTTTAGTTATGCAACCGTGAGAGGCTTTTTCTTTGTTCTAAACTTTGCTCATTCTTTACTGTTTGGTTGTTTATTTTGAGAACGTTTTTAGATCCTTTGAATTAAAAAGCAAAAGTTGGCTTACGAGAGTAATTTTTAATCTCTTTACTTATTTATATATTTTAATGACAAGTCAAATGTATTACTAAAATTGCGATGAAAACTTTATTAAAACCTTTTTTCCTTATAGAGAACGCTAAAAACCTTATTGGTAAGTTTTTTGTTTTAGCTGAAGTTGTGTTTGCTGTGACTAAGTCTTATGAGAACTTCTTTAAATTTCGGTTAAGATGAGGGTTCAATTGATATCAACCTACTTTTAAATTGAGAAAAGATTTTAAAGCGTGCTTTTTTTTATTGCACTCAACTTTATAAACTCTTGATAAGTTCTGATTTTATGCTCCAAAGCAAAATACAGCCCAGTTTTTATGTTGTTTAGTTCATAAATTTTATTTATTTTTATTATCTTTTGTTCGGTAGTGAGCAGGATATCAACCGATATGTTGTTTCAAAAGGATGTAAAGGCTTAAATATCAAAATAAAAGATGACATTAAAGTATGCATTCCATTAATTACATAACATGAGCCACAAAATAGCTCTACAGATTGAATTTCTTTGTCTAAATGTTTCATAAAAAAATCATATAACATTGAAATTAAATCATCAGCCTCCTTTCAAGCAATAGTTTCTTCATGACAGTATAAAAAAACTTAAAAGACTTAAAAAACTTAAAAACTTAAAAACATTACTTAAAAGCACGTGAATATTTAATGCATAAAATGCCAACTTTCTTCTGTAAAAAAAGTCATTGGTTTTCTTTGGAGAATACTGGGTACGAACTCTGACTAAGGAAACGTGGTCACACGTCTTATTTTTAAGTTCAGGAGTAAAAATTGTATAATGATTTTTTTTTTTTTTTTTGATTGTGAGATGAGTGACCTATATAATGAAAAAACGTAATTTTTATATAAGATTAATGTTATTGAAAACTTGCATTCAGAATAAAGATTTCATAATCATTAATGTATTCAATAAAAAATTATAATTTCCTTGTGGTTAAAAGACTTCATTTTATTGTCTCCAATCTTCCCTTCTTTATCCCAAAGATTGAAGTAAATGCTGAAAAGCAAACATGAACAAACGAACTCTTACTCGTAATTACCTCTTGATTTGTAATAAAAAGTTGTATTTGTAACTGTTATTATAACCTTTTGAATCGATATTTTGTGGTCTTCTTTTTTGAAACTCAATTTAAGGTTATCAAACTAGTAACATACTAATCTTGAGTATCCTTGCTGGCTAGAGAGTTAAAATAACTGAATAAAAAAATTCTATCTTCTCTTTTAACAATTTCGAAGCATTTCAACCTTTTACAAATACATTCATGTCCTGTTTTATGTGATGCTAGTCTTTGTTTTTTTTACTTTCACGCAATCTCTCCATACTTTTTCATTTTTTGGATTTCTTTGACATTTCTAACGGTTTTTCATGTGCAGCCATTTTTATGAAATTTACATTAACCAAAAATCATCTGTAACTGTTTTGAAAAATACGGACTTAGAGCTATCAATATAAGTCTTGATAATTCAAAAACAAGGAAAATAAACTCGATTGATGTCTATTAGTAAGTGCCAAACATTATTTACATTCTTAAAAAGTTGTTTTTCTGAGAGGTAATTTTTTTTTATAATAAAGAAAATAGATTTCATCCCAACAAATTTTAAATATGCATCAAATCGCTTATTCGATTCGAATTCAAATACAAAGTGTGCTATTGTAGTTAATAAAGCTAGAAAGTATAAAAAGTCAAATTTATAGATAAACATAAGTAAGCGAAATATTTTCTTTTTAAAACAAAATTAAATTTAAGGTTAACTGGCCCTGCTATTAGTCTGATCCACCATGTGTCAACTTCCATAAGTTTTCCAGCTCTTCGATTGTTTAATTTCATCCAGCTCTTCGGTTGTTTAATAATTAACAATCGAAGAGCTGGATGAAAGAATGAAATTTCAAAAAAACAAAAGCCTTGTAGTGAGATATAAAATAATTATTTAAAGTGATCTATTATTGGTAAAAAAAAGAAAAGATTAATTAGTATTTAATATTATTATTTTATACTTTTGCAATGAGACAGTTTGCTTAATGCTATAATCTCATTCCCATATATCGCATTTTCAAGAGTGCTTGATATTTATTTTTCATTGTCTTGTGAGAAACAAGGTTTGTCAGTATTAATCTAGCACCTTGTATTTTATACACAATCTAATGTAGTTATCATGTAATGAATAAAAAAAGATTAAATGGAATTTGAGGAAGAAATTTTAAAAATTTATCTCTTATATTTGTATTGGATTTATTTTGACCCACCGCCAATTAAAACTTCAAGGTTGACTAAAGACAAATAATTGATGAAAAACATTTGGATTTTGCAACTTTTCTTTGTACTTTCAAAACTCATTTTGCTTTTTATTATTATGACATTTGCTGAAAAATGAAAACTTCACAAAACTTGTAGTACTAATTGAAAAATAAACAACATAATAAAATCACACAACTTAGATGTATGCATGTATGTACCTGAAAGTATTTTTATTTTTAAGGTTTTAAGATATACTGGTTAATATATATTAAGCATAAAAAATTAGAAAAGATTTACTGAAACATCAAATTCATTTTCAAGTAAAAAATAAAAACAAGAAGATAAACATAGCAACAAGAAAACTGGTTTAACATATTTTCATGTAAAACTTTCAAACTAAAAAATGGTTTTTGTTTTGCTTGAGACAGGTACAAAATATTTAAAAATCTAAAATTTCAAAGGCCAGTTTAAATTTCTTAAACACAGGTCAACAAGCGATCCTAAAAGATTGGCTACATAAGATTGTTTGCTCGTTACTGATATTTTTATTTACTGATTATTGTATAATTTTTTTTTTTACCAATGGCAGAAGAGACTCATTTCCCGTAGTTACCTCTTTATTTGCTTTTCAACATTTGTTATTTGATCACAACCTGATGTTGTCAAGTAAAAATTTAAATTTTACCACATGGTTTTACCCGATAAAAAAACAAACCTTTAATACGCTAATCGACTTTATATCTCAATGTGTCGTTATGGATATTCGCTCTTTTTAGTCGTGTTAAGGGCAACAAAGTTTCTAAAAAACGTCGGATTTTCTAATCGCACCACTGATTGTACGGTAAGTAGATAATAACAGTTATCAAAATACGTAAAGTGGATAATAACAATTATCGAAGTGTACTAGAGTGAACATTTCTGAAAAATTTGTGCTTAAAGATCATTTCGTTTATTTTTAAAGATATTCTCCTTTTTCAGATAAGACAAACCGTCATAAACCATAACGTCGTAAAAAATTAATATTTTAATTTTTAACAACTTTTGCCTGGTAACGTACATTTTAGTAAACTATTAGCCAAAAAAGGTTATGCTAAAAAGAAATGTTTAGTAGTGCAAACAAACAGTGATTACAGACAGACATTCCTTATATCACCCGAGCCATCTTGAATTCACAATCTTTAGGGTGGATTTTGTTTTCAACCGCAAAACATTGCTAGAATGGTTTCTACCATAAAAAATGATTTTTAGTTTGTTATAATGCGACAGTTCTTTCGAGGATAATCAGACCGACAAACGAGTTATAAAACAAGTTATTCTTGTTAAAAAATGTATAATTAAATAACTCGATTAAACTTTTATGTCATCAGTAAAATACATCGTCTAACGTTCAATTAGTTTTACGGATGTAGTGTATTTTTTTTCGTCTATTTTATCAATACAAACATAAATAGCAAGAAGAAAAAGATAAACTTAAAATCTATATCCTTACAAACTTTAATGTTAGAAAAACTAGCACGTTGTTACGAAAATCTCTATCTCGATTAAACTTTTGTGTATAGCTGTATATATCACCTATGAGAGAACTTGAAAACATTTATCAAAAATCCCCGCCCTCACATTAATATACAAAATCCTAATTTATAAAGTTGTCTTTAAACGTATGTATGTGGTATGTACAGCATATTTTATTGTTTCATATTATTTTTATCTTTTGTTTAACACACACAGCTAAAAATAACACACACACCTTAAAAAAGCGTTCATCATATTTATTAAATACAAATGTTTTTCAAAATCCAATATACTGTGAGGGCGGGGTTTTTATATGCTTTGGGTTTATTTATTTAGTGTAATTTAGAGAATGCTTTTCACATTTCTGGTGTCCAATAAAAAGAAACTTTTAAATATTTTGTTATTGTGTTTATTTTAAGTGGTAAACAAACATCCTTGAGGTTTGCAGTACGTTGCTAGAATATGGACTCTATTGATTATATTCAAGAGAGTTATATTTTTATAGTTATTCTAAGCAAATGTCAGGCTAGCAAAAAATGTCAAACGTTATTTATCTTCCTTCAACGTCTGCTCCAGTGCCACACAATGAAAGAAATGTTTTGAAATGAGTTCAAAGAACGGGTCATTAAGAATTGTGTTTCTTTTTCACTAAACAATATGGACTTTGATATTGTAATGATGTAAATGCGTAAATTAAAATTCGTGCATTCCTTCTTTCTGATGTTATTTCATAGGCAGTTTTACAAAAAGTTTGAAACTTTCACAACGGAGATAGCTTTCATCCTCTTCAGCTCGTTTTCTGATTCGTTACGAAAAGTTCGAAATTGCGAAAATGTTGCTTTCGTGTTTAAATTTGATCTGACCAGTTGAAGGAATTTTAAGATTCTGATGGGAATCCTGGTTTGTTGCTTTTATTGCAAATATGAACAAAATTTTTAGAGCAAAATAATGAATATTTGAGGTGAAATAACAGATAATTTGTGACGTAACTTTGTCATTTACAGTTTTAATCTCCTTTTGGGAGAAAAAACTTTACTTTGAATAACCAAATCACAAACAACTTGACAAACTTTTAAAAATATTGTTTGCTATTATCCTTAATAATAAACCTCTAATAAACCATCAAAGGTTTTACGAAAGTGATCATTTCCGTTTTTCTATTACACAAAATAATTTGAATTGAGGGCATGAAACGCGCTTCTTCACATGTTAAGTTTTATTTTAAAAAAAAAAACATATTTTAAAAAATATTTCTGTACTTCTTATAAAAATTCGAATTTTTATTGGAATTTGATTTTTTCGCTCAAATATGACAAAATGAGATGTGCATGGGAAAAAAGAAATGTATAAGGGGAATGGGAACATTTCTTAAGAGTTCAAAAAGCATTTTTTATCGGCAAATCTTTTTTCATTATAGAGCCGTGCTGTATGGCAAACATTTTGTATATAAAATATAGAAGATGCGTTTTATAAATCCATTTCTACACTTTAAAACTATTTCTTTGATTAGAATATAGTGCCAAAAAGACCAAAGACAGATACCTCCATTACATTCCAAGAAAGCCTATTAAGAAATTAAGCTTTTTGATATTTTAAGTGTCTGTTATTGCTAAAATTTAAATAAAAAAACACATGGATTCTATCAAAAAGGTTTTTTCTCGACTACTTTTTAATTTAATTAATGAAAAGCGTTTTAAATGCTAAAACTCTCGTTTTTTCTAATGAGAATAGCAGTATATACATCGTTCTTCCACTGAGGTCTTCTTGTTTCGTTATTCTTCACCCTTTCACCGCCGGCGTCTCCAAAAGGAGACAGCAGTTTGGTCGGATTTTTTCATTAATATAACCGGATAAAAGGGTTAAGAATGGAGTTTGCTGCATAGTAAGTCTTTTACATTAAAATTGTGCGAATAAAAATTTATAGTGAGTTTAAATTGTGTATAATTTTTTCAAAGAGTTATCATACTAAATGATATGTCTGTATATTTAGTTTCAATAAAATCCGCTGGCCGGCGGTGAAAGGGTTCAACTTTCGTAAGCTTTTAAGTGTTTTAAAGTTATTTAAACACTTAAAAGTTATTTAGTCACTCACTAAGAATGATCAAATCGAACTTTGTTTAGTGACATCCACCATCTGTTAGTATTTCACCTACTGATCCAAGGATTTCCTCTCAACGCAAATTTTGAATTTCAAACTAGTCACAGTGTCATTTAAATTTAAGTTTATATTATTAAGATTACAGAAAACGTACTCTGCGAGAGGACAATTAGTTTTGATTTTTGTTTGTCGATTATCAAAGTTGTTATGTTTTTAAATGTTGCGAAAAACTGATAAACACGATATACTGATATTATACTGTAAACTTTTGAATAGGCAACTAGCAAAGGTATAGCCATAAGCTATATTTTAAAAATAGATATTACAAAAGAATGAATTTTATATCTAGTAAAACCCCTACATTGCTGCGGTACTGAATTGATACAACTTTATTTAGCTCGAGACGAAATAGCTTGTACAAACGTTATACATTACGAAATCGAGAAAAAGCATAAGGATATTTTAGCTTGTGATGCAACTTGGATGCCTCTTCTTGTTGATGAAATAGTTGATGGCATCGTTACAGACTGTAAATAAAAGTTATTATTCAAATTTATTTTTTAAGTAATTTTATTCTAACTTATTTTATTCACTAAAGATCATCTCTTTCTCTTTTTTTGGTTTTAATTTAAACTCTCTATCCTTTTGGCTTATCGCATCAAATCTCTTAGTTAACTCATCCGGTATCGTTTGTAATTTTTTTATTACCATCCGTCTTTTAACGGGTGATGCATAAGTTATCAGACAAATATTAATTTAATTTTTCCAGCAAACAAAGCAATCAAGTGAATACAATGGATATGTAAAAAAAATGTATAAACCTTTTATTTATCAGTTAAAAGACATTTAAAATGAGGTTGCAAATGAACGAGAATCTTTTCAAAACGCATCGAAATTGTTTTTGTTAAAAACCCAAATATAAAAAAATTGCGAAATCATAAATCATTTTAATCAATTCATTTCATTGTTTCGGACTTCCATCACTGTTGCAATCAATGCATCAATCTATACTAATGATCTTTAGAAAAGAACTTCTTCCATTCTTTCAGAAGTAACATTACAACTTTTTAGTTTCAAATTAAAACTAAAAGATATTGATTTAAAGTTTTCACCATCACTTATGAAATGTGTCAAAGCCAAATTGAGATCTATTAGAGAGGTTAAATTTTTTTTTTCTTAACAAAAATAACTGATTTTTATTCAAAAAAAAATCATGGTTTTTTTTTATTAACAAATGAGATGTTAAAGTTCTTATTTCGTTCGATAACTTATGCATCAGCCGTTATTACTAAAAGTTCATACTTCTTCATGGTTCATTTTAAAATAAAGAGCTGATAAAGTTATTCATAGAGTTATTTCTTTCATCCAGCTCCTTATGGTAAATATGAAGGAGGAAGGAAATTAGGCTTGAAGAAAGAATCAAAATGGGAGGTCCCGCAAAATTTATAAGAGTTTTACTCATTAAAATAAAATGGCATTTTTTACAGGAGAGAGCAAATTTTATGTACTTTTCAAAAATAAAGTTCAGAAAACAGAGTATTCTTAAATAGTGCAAATACTTTTATTAAAGGCGTAACGAAAAAAATACCTGCGAAGAAGCCTCACACTCTCTCAAGAATCATTATGGATCTTTTCAGGCTTCTTCTAAATATTTAGTTATTGGTAGACGATTAGTAAATTGGCTACCCTTATTTAGGCCAAAGTATGCGTTTGCAATATAAAAAGTTCAATAAGGAATTTGTTAAATATTATTTGACTATACTGACGCGACTGACGATAAAAGCACTGTGCAATTTTGTTAGTGTTGTTGATGTTGCGCTGTTGTACTCTGCCGAAAATACTAACCAAAGAGTGGAAAAAGATTTTTTTCAAAATTGTGAAACAAACATTGCACAGGTACTCGGCGTTATTTGTAAACGTTAAAAGAGATTTGCTTAAAGGGTATGAATACAATCGAAAACTTTGTTTCCAAATGACATCAAATTTACTATCAAAGTATATTGATGATTTTTTTGTCTTGAATTTGTTTCAATGGCCATGTCTGATTTAGTTATTCTGAAGAGATGGTCCCTACGTTTAGCAGATTTCATCTGACTTCCAACTGTGAGCAGATTCTTACAAAGAATATTTCTCGGAGGCTGATTACTATGGTGAACTTCCAAGTTTAAGGCAAGATTCTTCTTACATGTTTCCTGCAATTTTTTTTTTGTGTGTTTTTTTATTTTATTTTTCTAATAAACGTTTTAGCTTTTAGATAAAAGACTCTGAAAATGAACGAAGTGGATAAAAATCTGCGAAGTGGATAAAACTACAAGATAAATTTAGAAACAATTGTTTCAGCAAGCAAGAAGTCTTATAAAGGTTGATAACTTCTCAAATCTGTAGAACATTCGATAGTTTAACGGAGTTCAATGCCAGAGCAATAGCAAAAAAAGTGCGTAATGAAATTTTGTCATTGGAAATTCTATAAAAGGTTTTGCACGGCAGTGCAAAAATCTGAGGCATGTTTCAAAAAATATATTATGATCACTAACTATTTAAATAAAAATGCCTGAGTTTTTCGTAAACTTAATAAAATAAATGCTGCCTTTTTTACATGAAAGTCTAAAATGAATTTAGATTTCTGTTGAGATAGTAGATAATAGCTTCTTAGCAACACCCCAAGTAACTGAGCATCATATTTAAACCATTTCAGTTGAAGGCATCTATATATACAATACGTTAATAACAAATCTTTTATCATGCCACTATATTTTAAATACCAAAAAATGGTGTGACGTCATTGAAAAGACAAAAACCTTTCTACGGATCTTTTTTGGCTAAATCTTTATTCTGCATTACTTTTCTACTGTACCTTGTTTTCTATTACTCTACTGTCCATTTTAAGCGAAAATAAACACCGTACGAAAGCTGAAAGTGTCAGTGAAAAAAGATTGGAAACTAAAAGTAACAAATCAAAATTATTTTTTTTTTTTTTGTTGTTAACGGAAAAAAGCAGATGTTGATTTTAGTCATTAATTTAGTAAGAAACTCATTTCACAAAAACATATCGATATGAAAGTTTACAATTTGATTTCTCGGCGATCCTCCGCACTTGCAAATAATCTGTTTCCTTCAGAATAACTCGTTTTGCACGTATTTCGCTTTTATAGTATGATATGTGATGTTCGTACTATTTTGTTAAGCCCTATTATTTGATAAAGGCTCTACTCATCAACGCCCATTGTTGTATAAAATTAAAAAAATGTGACTTTATTTAAAAACCATTAGCAACTGAGTTTAATCTCAACGCGAGTTAATTAACTTAAAACGTATTTAAGTAAAACTTCAACAACTAGATCAAGATCACGCTGATTTCATTTGGGTTCATCGCAGATCTCGTTTTCAGTTTTTCTTTCTACTAAAGCAATTTCATTTTTATTGATTTGGGTTTTTATTTTGTTTCTTATTTTTATGGCTTGCTGCTGCATGATTCAGTCTTTTTTATTTGGCGTTGAGGTTAAAACTTCAATTTTAACATCTTTAACGTGCTGGTTTAATTGAGTTCCAGAACCTTTGTACAAACAAATTCTGGTTTTGTTCATCAACCAGCTGTTCACATAAAGATTGCAAATAAGATTATTGTAAGTGAGGAAAATGGAAAAACTAGAGCACGAAATGAATCGGTGCGTTATCTATTTTTGTTCTACTTGTATAACTTGTTACCCAATTTTTTAACGATTTTAGTTTCATAGTTAGAAAAACAAGTAAAAGTAGAAGAAAGAATAGCTTTGAAGAAGTGAATAAATTAAGCAGAACGAAGTAAGAATTCTTTAATAATAACAAATGTTGTAACTGAATATCAGAACTTAAATATGAGAAAGTTAATACCAGAAACGTAACATACAAACTTAAAATCAGAAAACAGCTTCAGAAAAAGCTTCTTTAACTTTATGAAATACGCTGCAAAATCTGTACGCTGTAATGAAAGATTATATTCCGTTACTCGACTCATTTGATTGCGTATTAGCATTCCCAAAAAGCTCTGCAATTCCTTTCCGATTAGAGAATCAAAACAATAACTTGCGCTCATTCTCCTCCCTAGGTTTCTAGCTACGGAAAAAGTAAAGTATATCAGCGAAGAGTTCAAAACCAGCATAAGTTATCATAAGTTACATATTCATAATATTTAGTTTTAAGTTTTAAGTAAACATTTCATAAACCATCAACAAACATAGAAAAGTAAGTTTAAAAACTTTCCGTAGTTGTAAAAAAAGTTTCGTAATAGCAAATCATTAAACGATGTTATCAAGCGTATGGCTATAGCTGAAAGGAGAGTGCATTTAAGTCTGGCAAAAAGGTTTTCTACTAAACCAATATAACATTCAAATAAAGCTCAAACGGATAAAACGATTGCAGAGAACGATTGCACATTAAATACATGATGAGCTTACAACTTTCATGATACTCTATTTAGATCGTTCTTTCTTTGTCTTGTGACAGGGATTTGGCTATTTAAAAAAAAAAAGATCCAATATACACCAACGAATTGTTGCTGACAAGAGTTGTGCAACAGTTCTATTTTGTGCAACAGTTCTATTTCGTAAAAAAAAATTCTTTCACTAATATATGTTTTGGAGAACTGTTTCAAATGGTGCAATACTTTAAAAATGGGTGTCTGAGACCTGAAAAATGTGGAGGCTTCAGAAAAACATTAAGCGATAATAAAATTACTTCAATAGTGAACTTTATTATTTAGTATGTGTTTCACACGATGGGTGAGGAAAAAGTATAAGAGTGTATCTTCTGTCTGAACTGAATATTGTAAAATTACAAAGAAAATTGAAAACTTGACGGAAACCAAGACAATAAAGACACTTTATAACTTTCTTACTTAATAAAAAATTAAAAGAATGTTCAATGTTGGATTTGGAAACCAGATGACAGAAAAAACAAAAAAAAGTTGATTAGAGTTTGATATTAAACTAAGGGTAAATGAATTTACTAAATATTGTCTGCACAAAATAAAAGCAAAATTCTTCTCTCTCATGAAAGAGAAAAATGAAAATGTCATTAAAGTGTACTTTTACTCGCAACAAAGCCAACCGATTCCTTTTCTTTCTCCTCTGGAATATTACAGAGTTTTATCAGAGCTTTAAACAGTACAAAAACTAGGAGAAGCCTGGTTTCTTAATGATTACAAAAAAGTAGCTGAACAGATTCCAAAATAAAAAATTCGTTTCCAATGAGAGGTAAGAAAATTGCAACTCTCAAATAAAGATTGAAGTACAAAATGCATATTGTGGAGAGCCTGGTTTTAAGAAAAATAAAATAGGTATCAAAAGTGAATGACTTTCTTTGAGGTAGCAGTTGATGCGAAGGACTTCCTTGCCAGTGTTTTTGACAGAGTTTAGAGAATCATGCAGGATGAAGTTAATGTGAACCGATGCAAACCATTGTTAAATCATTTTAAAGAATATTTGCGCCATCCCAGCCTGCATTTAACACATTTTTGACATCAAAACAACATTGATGGTAGTTTTTGCTTTTAAATAGCGCGCGTATGAATAGATGACGCATGAATTTTAAAATGTTGCTAATGAATGCAATACCGGAGAGAGTCTTCGCTTATCATTTAACGAAAACGAGTTGTCAAAATATTAGAAAGGTTGTAGAAATTTAAGATATCATTTTTATAAGTTTATTCAAATACACTTAGATCGCACCCAAAAAATCATTCAAAATATAATTTTGTCGTAAAAAAGTTGTTCTCCAAAAATGCGCCGTATATGAAAAACCTCTCACATTTTAAACAGTTGTAAATATAGTTTTAAAAAATAAAAGAAAACATAAATAATATGACATATGCCCCTTATCAAAAAACGCCTTTCAATAAAGCTTTTAAGCGCGTGTTGGACTTCGAAACCGTTCTTTAACTTATGCTTTATTAATCATTATTTCAAAATAATGCCACAAGTTCTAACTTAAGCAGATCTCAATCATGCAGGAACTGCTGCATTATTCAGAATTGCTTAAGTTTCTTTTAAAATAGTTGCTTTTGGAAAGATGCATCATTGGCATCTTTTTTGTTCTTAAGATGCAGAGACCCCGTAAGTCATGCCACTTTTACAGTCAAATTAAATTATTTATTATCAACCAAAAGGAAATTTACTAGTTTTGTTCCAGTGAAATAGAGGGTTTCGATATATCTCAAACCAAACGGCTTATTTCACTTCTATAACTACCCAAATTTATTTTTGACGCAGCATCTATTTCTTTACACTTGTTTATTAACCGTGAAAATAGTTAGCTGACAAATTTAAGAGCTTTTTATTAAAGTTTATCATAACCAATAACTGACTTCTTTTTCGTAGAGCTGCTTTAAAAGACGAAGTTGTCATGGAGAACGAGTTCGACGATATAAAAGGTAATAAAATATTTATAATGTTTCCCACATGAGACAGATTTTCGATTTTCAAAAAAAAACCCTCTCTCTTAGTTGAAAAATTTCCACAAAATGTATTTACAATGCTTGCTGATTTGCTCACTTATGATTGGCAAAAATTTGCTCAATGCCTTTCGGTTGATGACTCAGCAATCGATAATGTAAAAGAAGAATTTGAAACTACAAGAGAACAAATTATACAAATACTGAACCAATGGCGTAAGAATAATTCATCAAAAAAGTGGCGAGATGTGAAAAGAGCATTACTTTTTTGCAACCGTGAAGATTTGGTCAGTGAATGCGAACGAAGTAGGTATTTTGAGCTTTATAGTTTCTGTGTTGCCTTTGCATGCCGAAGAAGGTTGCTCCTGAATATTTATTGGAGATAAATAAACACAAAATATACAAAAGAGCTTAAAATACTACAGACCATTAAAATATTTTTTTACCTAAAACGAACATTTTTGAAAAGGACAAACTTTCTTTCATTTATTTAGTTAATTTAAGTGACAAATCTTTCAGGCCTTTTATCAGCAAAAACACTTAGCAATTTTGCGGAATAAATTCACACTTGAATTAAGTTCAAAAAAATATCTATTTATAGCATAATAATATCTAATTATTTGGTTTACAATATTAATTATTTAAAAATATGAAGTAAAAAGTAAATGTGACATGACTCAAAAGTTTTCTGTCTCAATTTTTTTGCAGCCCCTCTGCATTGCACGTTTTTAACCTCCCACCTCCCCAAAAGAGTATTGTTGCATAAACTACTAAGGTGGAATTTTTGTCAACTTTTTCAAAATACCTTTTTAAGGAAATTGATTTCAATTTCGAAAGAATAATAGTTTTACTGCGAGGTTCTCAAATGGAACTTCAAAATATTTCTCACAATATTCACAATATCAAAAAATTCTTTCTAAATATTCCTGGGAATATTTTTTAGGTAAAAGCTTTTTCTAAAAAAAGCTGCAATTGTTTTAAGTAGCATTTACCACTGAAATGGCTGGAAAATAAAATTACTTTATAGACAAAATATTTCATCTTAACAATAGCAAGCGTATTAAAAAGTACATACTACAGTTAGTGATAAATTTTTTAATATAAATTGTTGATTTAATTGTCATTTAAATTTTAGATATAACTTTTTATGTTTTTCCTATCAAAAGTAAATCAAGTGAACAGCGAAATGCAGTTCGAAAAATAACTTCTTAACACTCCTCAAAAAATATCACCGTGTTGCTAAAAATAAAAAGTTTTTGTATTTTAGAGTTAATATCCCGACACTCCATTTTCGGTATCCTACCGCCGACAAAAGCCTTCTTTTCACGTGACAATGAACTTAATCAAATTCATAAATGCGTGTGTCAAACAAACGATATGGGTAAATCAATCACGGTTTTAACTGGAATGTCTGGAGTAGGAAAAACTCAGCTTGCTAGAAAGTATGCAACAATTCACAACGATTATTTTGAAAGTATTGTGTGGGTGGATGCTGCATTTGATAAAATACAAGTTTCAATGACTAATCTCTGTCACCAACTGGGGTTAAGCGTAAAAGATTCTCAAGGCGATCCGTTTGATATTGAAGTAGTTTCTAGAAAAATACATCACTACTTTGAAAGAGAAAAAACAATATACATCTTCGACAACGTGGATGATGAAAGTGTGAAGAATTTTGAAAAATACGTGTCAAATAAAAAAAATTCATTTACTTTGGTAACATCGCAATGGAAATTATGGTCTACCGATGTTAATCAAGTGCAGATTCAATCTTTCTCGCCTCAAGATGGATTTCTTTTTGCAAAAACAAATATTAAACAAATATTAACAAATGACGACGAAAAACTAAAAGTTATAACTAAGGTGCTTCAATATCAGCCAATTGCCATTAATCAAGCCATTCTCTATATAAACAACACTAACATTTCTTTGCAGGAATATTTAGATCTTTTTCGATCATATCCCTTCAAAATGCTGGAGGAAAGTATCCACCCTGAAGAGGAAACAAAATCTACAATAACATCAATTAGCATAGTATTAAACAAAATAAAAACGTCGAATGAAAAATCAGTTGAAATTTTAAACCATTTATCGTATTGTGATGGTCAACATATAACAAAAATGTTTATTCACAGCATTTCAAAATACTTGAAAATAAACGAAGAGCTTTCGGTAAATCGCGCAATAAGATTATTAGTCAATTACTCGTTGCTTGATCGTTTCGACGATGACAATGACAGGTACGCGATGCATGAAATGATACAGAGAGCGTGTAAATATTATCAGAAGCGCAAACATATCAAAGAAGAATGCAGTAAAAACATGGTCGATATTCTAAAGTTACAGTTAGAAGAAGTAAAAGAACGCGTTGACGATTGGAAGCACTTCTACAACCATTTCATCCATATGTTTCGTATTAGCAAATCAAAAATGTGTGAAGTGTTCCATCAGCAGAGTTGGAGTATCCAAAATTTCTTATCAAACGAAGGTTTTTTTCAAGAAGCATTAAATATACTTCATGCAATTCAAGACTATAACACAACATCTTATGGAGCTGATAACCAAATAACGTTAGATACTAAACATAGTATAGCAATCTGCTTGTATAGAATGGGTAAATACAAGGAAGCTTTAGAAATTTATTATCAAGTTGATAAAATACAAATGGATAGTTTGGGTATCAATCATCCATCAACAATGGATACAAAAAACAATATCGCACTCTGTTTAAAGAACATGGGTAAATACAAGGAAGCTTTAGAAATTTATTATCAAGTTGATAAAATACAAATGGACAGTTTGGGTATCAATCATCCATCAACAATGGATACAAAAAACAATATAGCACTCTGTTTGACAAATATGAGTAAATACAAGGAAGCTTTAGAAACTTATTATCAAGTTGATAAAATACAAATGGGCAGTTTTGGTATCAACCATCCATCAACATTGGATACAAAAAACAATATCGCACTCTGTTTAAAGAACATGGGTAAATACAAGGAAGCTTTAGAAATTTATTATCAAGTTGATAAAATACAAATGGACAGTTTGGGTATCAATCATCCATCAACAATGGATACAAAAAACAATATAGCACTCTGTTTGACAAATATGAGTAAATACAAGGAAGCTTTAGAAACTTATTATCAAGTTGATAAAATACAAATGGACAGTTTTGGTATCAACCATCCATCAACATTGGATACAAAAAACAATATCGCACTCTGTTTAAAGAACATGGGTAAATACAAGGAAGCTTTAGAAATTTATTATCAAGTTGATAAAATACAAATGGATAGTTTGGGTATCAATCATCCATCAACAATGGATACAAAAAACAATATCGCACTCTGTTTAAAGAACATGGGTAAATACAAGGAAGCTTTAGAAACTTATTATCAAGTTGATAAAATACAAATGGACAGTTTGGGTATCAATCATCCATCAACAATGGATACAAAAAGCAATATCGCACTCTGTTTGAGGAATATGGGTAAATACAATGAAGCTTTAGAAATTTATTATCAATTAGATAAAATACAAATGGACAGTTTTGGTACCAACCATCCATCAACATTGGATACAAAATACAATATAGCAATCTGTTTGTTTCGAATGGACAAATACAATGAAGCTTTAGAAATTAATTGTCAAGTTGATAAATTGCAAACGGATATTTTAGGTTTCAATCATCAATCAACATTGAATACAAAAAACAATATTGCAGCCTGTTTGATTGGAATGGGAAAATATAGCGAAGCTTTGGAAATTAATTATAAAGTTCATAAAAGTAAAATGGATATTTTAGGTATCAATCATCCATTAACATTAGAAACAAAAAACAATATAGCAATCTGTTTGCATCGAATGGGAAAATATGGTGAAGCTTTAAAAATTTATTATCAAATTGATAAAATGCAAACCGATATTTTAGGTATAAATCATCCTTCAACATTGACTACAAAAAGAAATACAGCAGACTGTTTGAATGATATGGGAAAATATAGTGAAGCTCTAGAAATTTTTCATCAAGTTAATAAAATACAAACAGATATTTTAGGTATCAATCATCCATCAACAATGGATACAAAAAACAATATAGCACTCTGTTTGATGAATATGGGTAAATACAATGAAGCTTTAGAAATTTTTTATCAAATTGATAAAACAAAAATGAATACTTTGAGTATTAATCATCCATCAATATTGGATACAAAACAAGATATAGCAGACTGTTTAAATAGAATGGGAAAATATAGTGAAGCTTTAGAAATTTGTTATCAAGTTGATAAAATGCAAACGGATATTTTAGATATCAATCATCCATCAACATTGAATACAAAAAGCATTATAGCACTCTCTTTGAGAAATATGGGTAAATACAATGAAGCTTTAGAAATTTATTATCAAATTGATAAAATAAAAATGGATATTTTGAGTATTAATCATCCATCAATATTAGATACAAAACAAGATATAGCAGTCTGTTTGAATGAAATGGGAAAATATAGTGAAGCTTTGGAAATTTTTTATCAGGTTGAAAAGATGCAAATGGTTATTTTAAGTATCAATCATCCATCAACATTGGTTACAAAACATTGTATAGCATTGTGTCTGAGGAGTATGGGTAAATACAATGAAGCTTTAGAAATTCTTTATCAAGTTGATAAAATACAAACGGTTCTTTTAGGTATCAATCATCCATCAACATTGACTACAAAACATGAAATAGGAGTCTGTTTGAATAAAATGGGAAAATTTAGTGAAGGTTTGGAAATTAGCTATAAAGTTCATAAAAATAAAATGGATGTTTTAGGTATCAATCATCATTCAACATTGCTTACAAAACAAAATATAGCAGCCTGTTTAAATGGAATGGGAAAATATAGTGAAGCTTTGGAAATTTTTTATCAAATTGATAATATACAAATGAATTTTTTAGGCATAAATCATCCATCAACATTGGTTACAAAACAAAATATAGCAGTCTGTTTGAGTAATATTGGAAAATACAATGAAGCTCTTGAAAATTATTATCAAGTCGATAAAATTCAAACAATTATTTTAGGTATTAACCATCCATCAACGTTGGATACAAAAAAAAATATAGCACTCTGTTTAAGGAATATTGGTAAATACAATGAAGCCTTAGAAATTTATTATCAAGTTAATAAAACACAAAAAGATATTTTAGGTAACAATCATCCATCAACGTTGGATATAAAAAATAATTTAGCATTCTGTTTGCATCGAATTGGAAAATATAATGAATCTTTAGAATTCTTTTACCAAGTTGATAAAATACAAACTGATTCTTTAGGTGTCAATCATCCATCAACATTGAATACAAATTTAAATATAGCAAGCTGTTTGTGTAGTATGGGAAAATACAATGAAGCTTTCAAAATTTATTTTCAAGTTTATAAAATACAAACGGATGTTTTAAGTATCAATCATCCATCAACATTGCATACAAAAAATCACATAGTACTCTGTTCATTCTATATATTATTTATTAATATTTTTTTGCGTTGCTTTGTCAAGACTGTGCCTTCGGATTAAGTGTAATTTAAAAAAATTTTGGACAGATATCCCCAGTAACTTAACGACTCACGTAGATGAACGAGTGTAAGACTAACGTAGATAAAAGAAATTGTAATACGCCATCATGACGAACACGCACCAGACCGACGCACAGCCTTTTTTCACACAACACTACTTGATGCACCTACGTGACCAATTTTTTATTTATATGTGTAAAATAATGTTAAAATTTAATATTGATAATAAAAGTTAACGTCGGATTAAGTTTATGATTAGTATTTATCTCGTCTTGCCCTCCAACTTTTTTGTTTTGCTTCAGTTACCGTAAATCTTGTGTAGTGTAGTGCATCCCTTTTCGGTTTGAAGTTTCGGTAGTTTGTAATGGGTGGAAATTTCTAATTATATATTTTGATGGGGTAGAATCAGATGGTTAATGTTGGATGTTCAATGAGCACTGAAGAGTGAAATTGGGGATGTCGTTGTGGCTACGTTAGGATTAGAGATTTAGGTACTTTAGTTTGTTATAGTGGATGTCAAAATTAAACCAGCGGTGTTTATGGGTTACTTGATTTTCAGAGAACCACTTCAGTTGATTTACCTGCTTACACTCTAAAGACGTGTGGTGCTTTGAAGAACCTTAGAGGGTTCTTGACGTTGGTGCCTCATTCCCGCAATTACCAATCTGTGCAACATTAGGGTTGTGGTATACATCTTTAACATGCAACACATTACTAAAAGCAGATTTTGGATAGATAATCATTTTCTCATCAATAACTAACCAAATGTATTCTTCATGATTACGATAGGCTATTGCTCTGCTTACAGGATGCCTTTTGCTTAGCTCATTCTTAAATCCATCGAGCAGATCACAAGCATTTTCATAATACATTAGAAAGTTTTCATTTTGAATATCCCATTTTTTAGCTTTCTCATCAGAAATTCTTTTAGCACCAAAAGGCACATATGTTAGACGACTTGGATAACTCTCAGTCAAAACTTTTTGAGTTTCTTCAACTGGCTTTGCCATTGTTTTATTATAACCAGAGAATGATTGACCTACACTCTCTGATAACCAATACTTTGTTCTTGCTTCTGAAACAACATTTTTAATTTGATCTTTGTTCATTAGATGCTTATTTAAGATGGTTATCCAAACTCAAGTGCCATTTAGAACATAAAAGGCATAGCAACAGCTTTGCAATACCATGCTTATTTTTCTGAGACCACAAATATAACACCCTTAACTTACGCTCTTTTAAAGATGCATCTTCCTTTAGAAAATTATGCTTCACAACTAAATGATTTGACAAATGACTTTGCTTTATTTCACAAACAGGACAGATTATATAAAAAACTCTACGGTTGTTTCCTTCTTTTATCTTCTTCACAGTTTCAGATGGTCCAACATGGTCCTTATGATGGTCCAGATGGTCCTTATGAAGAAATGCTCCTATATTTTTTTTCTTTTGCTCTGCATTTCTTTTTTTAGCAAGTTTTGTAATTGATGTTTTTGGATGCTTTTTACAGATTGATTTTTATTTGTTTGTAATTGTTCATCACAGTAAGACATGTACTCCCTCTCAGCAGCCTTTTCTGCTGATTTTAACCTGCTTTGTAATAATTCTATTTCATCATGAAGACGTTTTATCTCATTATTGGGAACCTGTAACAAATGTTAAATGCAATTATATAACACAAACATGAAACTTTGCTGAAACTATTTAAATATTTACATTATTAATTTATGAAAGTCTTTATATGTGTAAGATGGACTAGATGGCAAAGAAAAATAATTTAAAAAATCAATACCATTTTCTTTTGATATTTTCTGATAAAGATCTAAATTTTATTATAAAATTATATAACTAAAATATATATTAAATTACAAATAAATAATTGGTACCATTTACCGTATGTATAAAAACTTCAAAAATTATTAACATGTTCATTAAAACACTAATATTTTTTTAACATTTTGGAGATATTATGACAGTACATTTTAACTTAAACAATAATGTTTTAAATAATACCAGTGCTTGGTCTAAGTAGTGATCTTTTTAAATGCTTCTTGTCTGGAATCTAGCGATTAAATAATGGATATATGTACATACATGTGGGTGGATGTTAGTGATGTGCGAAATTCGAAACTTCGGTTGCGAATTCGAAACTGACTTTTAGTTTCGTTTCGAATCGAACATTTTTTTTTAGTTTCGAACCATTCAAATTTTTGAAGTATAGTATCTTTGTTTCGAAGCGAACCCAAGGTTAATCGAAATTTATCGTTTAAATGTGAAAGCAAAAAGTTATACAGTACCACAATGGCGGATAGTAACGATGGTAATTGTCGAAGTATTGTCTAGGAATTTTTAGTAGGCAAAAAACGAATGGCAATACAATTAAAGGCATTTGCAAAATAGGAACATGCAAGTTACCTGTTCAGTGTCCAACTGGAGCAACAACAGGTCTTTATGCTCACTTACGTGCTGCTCATCCGAAAGCGCATAAAGAGTGAGTAGCGAGAATTGAAGAGAATCGTAAAAGAAAACTTGCAGAAGAAGAACTGAAAAATGAAAATAAGAAGCAAAGTAAAGTTGATGATCTTTTTAATAAGAAAGCACATTGGTTGTGTAGTTATCCAAATGCCATCGCTATAACGAATTCGGTTGGTTGCATGCTTGCTCTAGACATGTTGCCATACAACTTTGTAGAAGGCAGAGGATTCAAAGAACTGATGAAATTAATGGAACCACAATATCTGGTGCCAAGCAGAACTACGTTTTCAAGATCAGTTGTACCTGAGTTATATTGTAGTGTAAAACCGGAAACCGCTAATGAAATATATCGAGATTTTGAAGATATTCCTTCATATTCATTTACGACTGACCTGTGGACTTCAAGGGCGCAAGATCCATTTGAAGACTCCACGGGAAGAAACGGCAGGGCCACATTTTGAAAGTTTTGAATTTTTACACTTTCTAGCTTTACTAACCATAATAGCATATTATGTATTTGAATTCAAATAAACGATTTGATGCATATTTAAGGTTTTTCTAAATTTTCCTAAAAATTCAAAACTTATATAGGTTATAACTTATAAAGTTTAATAATGACTTATCTCAAAATCAAAAAATGTGACCCTGCCGTTTCTTCCCATGGACTCTTCATTTACTTATTTCTGACTGTCATATGTAAGTCCTGAATTTGAGCTAAAGACATTTGCATTAGAAAACAAGCCGTTTTCAGGAGAACATACCGGCGAAAGCATTCTTGAATCTTTAGTCAAGACTATTGATAATTGGGAACATCCTCGGACTGTTCAAATTTATGCGTTGCGTGATAATGGCAGTAATATGAAGAGCGTCATGAATCTCTCACAATTATTTTATGATCTTTCTTGTTTTGATCACACTTTACAATTAACCATCAATGACGCCGTGAGTTAAATTGATGGAATGCAGACTGTCCTTTCCAAAAACCGTCGTATTGTGTCACAATATCACCATAGCTGCCAGGCTACACAGAATTTGCACAGAGAGCAGAAACGATTAGGAAAGGCACAACGAGAACTGATAATCAATGTTGCTACTGGGTGGAACTCGGATTACTTTATGCTGAAGGGATTATGCGAAGTAAAAGATGCCATATCTGCAGAGCTAGCAATAATTGAAAAAATTGATTATTTGACTAATGCAGAATGGAGGCTTGCTGAAGGCTATTGCACAATTCTTTCTCCATTGAAACAAGCAAGTGGAGAATTATGTGCCAAGAGCTACCCAACGTTGTCTATGAAAATTCCGGTTTTGCATGGCTCAAATCAGCTATTGCAGCGATTCATCAATGATCCTTCACATTAGAGTTGTGGTGTATTTCTTGCTCAAAAATGAAAGTCAAAACTAGAGCGACGATTTCCGCAATTCATATCAGCTTTGTCTGATGCAGCGTGTACATTTCTTGATCCACGCTATAAATTTATCTTTTTTTCTGAACAACAGCAAGCTACTATTATAGACAGTCTTCATTTGTATTCTAAGGAATTCCGATCTCGTGGCGGTAATGGTGTTAGTGGAGGTGGACATGTTGCCTTGAGCGACCATGACAAGAACTTAATTCAAGGTACAATTCCAAAACTATAACGTTTTTATGTTACGTGATTAACACATATTAAGACTTGATGGTAATGGTAATAGCCTGCAGTTTAGATTTAACTTTCAGATTTACTGCATTGTGGTTTAATTTAATTACAGATGAATAATAAAACAATAATGCATAGGTTTTATTTTCTGTTTTCTATTTTAGTTTTACAGCTATTTATATTATATACTACTTTGTAGGAACATCCTGCTTTAGGAAGTGCTGGTCCTGGTTCAGTTCCTGGTCGGACATCAGCTGCAGCTTCATTAGCCAAGCAGTTTGTTGGATGACTTTGATTGCATGCTTACAACAGCAACTGCGAATAGGATGCTGCCAGTTGATGATGCGGCTTCTGTGCAAGAGGAGGTCAGAATGTATATGATTGAACCTCCTATTGGAAGGAATGCCAATGTACTTGATTGGTGGAAAGTTAATCATCACCGTCTGCCGAAACTCTCAAGAATTGGCTTTTCCAGCAACCTCTGTAAATTTGGATAGATTGAACTCGACGTCTGGTGACATTGTTACAAGAAGGCGATGTAATCTGCTCTCTGAGCATGTGGCTGAACTAACTTTTATTCACCAAAGCTTGTAGTATAACAGATAGCAGTAGCGTACCGAAGCCAGACTGCCCTGCCAGCCACAGCCAGTACAGTTCACTGTAGTTAAGGTGTCGGACTCTCTGGAACCATTGCCTATGCATGTACAACTACTTTACATAATTGTATTGCAATTGCATTCATTATAGCATTGTACTTTTATTTGTATTGTCATATCTGTTAAACTATAACTGTAAATATATTACTAGTCCTAGTCTTTATTATATACACTGCATTGCAAGCACTTGGCTTGACTTTTTTTTAACTTGAACTATTACACATTGTAATTGTATTCATTTGATTTCATTCACTTTTATTTGGCTCTAGAGTCTAGTCTGTGTTGCTTAGTATTTTGTTTACATTGTAAAACTGTAATATGATTGGTTTTTTAGTATAAAATGTATAATGTTTCGTTTCTGTTCTGTGTTCTGTCACACGCTTTAAATCATTACTATTTAAATACCAAATTTCAATATCAGTGCAGCGTACTTTCGAATCTAATCGAAATCGAACGAAAGTGGCTTAGTTTCGTTTCGAATCGTTTCGAACTTAAAGTCTTGGTTTCGCACATCACTAGTGTATGTATGTATGTATGTATGTATGTATGTATGTATGTATGTATGTATGTATGTATGTATGTATGTATGTATGTATGTATGTATGTATGTATGTATGTATGTATGTATGTATGTATGTATGTATGTATGTATGTATGTATGTATGTATGTATGTATGTATGTATGTATGTATGTATGTATGTATGTATGTATGTATGTATGTATGTATGTATGTATGTATGTATGTATGTATGTATGTATGTATGTATGTATGTATGTATGTATGTATGTATGTATGTATGTATGTATGTATGTATGTATGTATGTATGTATGTATGTATGTATGTATGTATGTATGTATGTATGTATGTATGTATGTATGTATATGCTGCCAAAGTGCCTGATGTTTATATTGGATTTATAAGAGTTTTGATTCTTTTAGTTATTATGGAGGAACTAAAAGAGTATTGTTATTGTTATATATATACATATATATATTTATATATATATATATATATATATATATATATATATATATATATCACACTGGATGTAATGATAGGGCGGCAGTGTATTTTTGTATGGTTATATCTATAGAATATAATTCAAAGGCATAAGAAAGGTTGTTTTTACCTTGTTATCATCAACAACCGCTGAAATTTAAGAGATATAAAATACACTGTCGCCTTAAAGTAACACAAACACTAATTGTAATACAAAAGTAATACAAACACTAATTGAACATTAAAGCGACGCACAGTGAATCGTCTAATACAAGTTAGCTGGACAAAAACATTTTCTTCGCCAATTCGATTGTCCTAGCCATGAATGGTTGAATTAAATAATACTTTGTTGTTTTATTGAATAATTACCAAGGGTTTAAAGTCTTAAGTATTTTTTTTTGAGGGGACGGATGGGGGCAAACCTCCACGGTCACACCCCTCCCCCCCCCAATTCCTCATCGCAGCGACAACAGTTATGATAAAAATTGAAATACGAAATAAAAAATATCTTTAAAAAACAAGGATTCATAAAGTTATACATTAAAAGTTACATTCACTTATCAGAAAACTCATCATTTGACTCCTCCGAACACTCCACGATTGAATCTTTAGAAGACTCATCATTTGAAACATTTAATGATTCATCGGACGAATTACAATTTGCTTTTTTTGGAAGCGGGACAATCAAATTCAAAACCTCCTCTGGCAGTTTTTTGCTTCTTCTTGCTGGCAGTTTGCTAAGTGAGTTGATAACAGGGTCAGATGTTATCAAGAGCATATTCAGCAAATCTATATTTGTAGAAATACGTGAATTTTTCCTAGTATGATGCTCTCGAAATTTTCTGCAAACTTTATTTCATGCTTCTTGCGATTCTTCTAAGTGCTGGATAATGGGAAGAATACACGACTTTATAGCTTCAATACTATACATTAAAATTTTGTGCACTGTAACAGGCATGTAATACCACGAATACAAATCTAAATATAAAGTTCTAGTTTCAGAACAAAATTTTTCTAATTTGAAGCAATCAATTTCATGGCCAAAAGATAGCATTCTTAATAAAACATTAATTTTTTAATTAGTTTTGCTCTAATCCTATATTCGCTCTTTTCTCGATTTAGAAAAATCCTGCGGGCTGTGTTGCCATCATTTGTATTGCCATAACGAGGTTTTGGTTTGTGTACAATAAGTCCCTTTTTTTTTTTAAACTTTTGTTTGATATTTTCCGATCATTGTTTGATAAGACACTTATCCTCATTGCTTCTAGCTGGCGACTTTTTTATGTCCGAGTGGTAGCTTATGTAGCAAGCATTCAAAGGTACGGATCCAAGCATGCAAGGTAGAAAAACCAAAACTGTAATTTTCTTTTTTATCAACCATGTCTTTTAATTAACCATTCATCATTTTAGGAGTTGCACCACAGATATAACATATTTGTGTTGAACACATGTCAGTTAAAGGATTGCATATTTTTCCGTCTATCATTGTAAGTAACAGATTGCGTTTCACAATAAATTTAAATTCACCAACAGTACACAGTGTTGGAATAAGTTCAGATATTTCTTTCAAAGATTTGTTAGTTTCTATTACAGTAAATTCATGTGTTTCTTTTGAAAAGATGAATTTAATTGGTCGGCAATAAAAAGTTGATGATGGCCGAGGATTTTGCCAAATAATAATATGACAATCTTCACTCAATCTCAATAGGACAAATGCAAAAACAAACAGAAATTCATCATTAGCATCGAAGTTCTCAAATCTTTGTTTGTAGGTACTATTGCCATAACTTCCGTCACATCCCCATTTGCTTAATAATGTAAGTGACGATTAAGAAGGTTCATTTTTGAGAAATTGAGTTTGTGTTGTTATTAACCGTTCAGTTGTTTTATTCAGTATGGCTTGAAGTTGAATTTCAGCCCGCGTTTCTGAGACAGAAATAAAGTCTTCTGGAGGGTAATACGACTTTTTGGATTTACATAAATTATGGTAAGACGGAAATACTTCATGTCCCGCTTTCAGAGACCACATTCTTGTTTGTTTATAAGAGTGACTAGTACACTTGGAATCTACATAATAAGCTAATGTCTCATCGCTATTCAACAGTCTGCCGCCACAAATGACATCAGTAGATTTTCTTTGTTTTAGTGTTTCTGTACTTTTTCTAATAGAAGTAGCTACGCCTCTTTGACCCGATAAACGATGTGCTATTTCAGCAGCTGTGGTTAGTTCACTGGCACTCCGCAATTGTACTAAATCTACAACTCTAATTCTTTTGGTTTTTATACACGAGTCTTCAAAGTTTTTTTTGCGCCAACCTTGAGGCCGACTTCCTTCAGATGTTGTGGAAGCACTGGACCGATGCAAACTTATCTTAAATTCTAAACCATTGCCCTCTAACCAACTTTTAGTTTTGTTTCTGTACTATATTCTTTCAGAATAAAGTCACGCAGAAGATAAGTTTTGTAAGTTTTCGCCATTCTTCAAATAATTCCAATTTTGTAATAGAATACACTCGGTCTGAAAAAAATTCTACAAAACTTAAACGGGCTGACCTGGGCAGCCAAATTTTTATATCTACACACCTTAGGGTGTTGTGATTATTCTATGTAAAAAAATTAGCCTGGATATATGTGGATAAAAATAGTTACATTCTTTGAAAATTAATAAACGAAAAATAATTTACAATTTTTATAAAGTGTATTTAAAATCTACAGAACACTAGTCATGCCACTTATTTGAATTAAATTTTCGATAAAATACAAAGTACATACCTCTAAAGTAAAATTCATCGCAACAGTCGTAATTATTATTCACAATAAGTTTTCTATAAACTATTCCTACACTGCAAATTTGACAACAAAAATATATATTTTTTTTAGTGTCACTGAAGCGCTAACAATTCAATATTTAAAAACACGTGCACTAAATAATACTTGGAGTTTTTTCTAGAAAATGTTCAGAAATATCATGGGATTATCTACTAATTGGTTCCTTGAAATGACATTTATCCACCTAGCTTGTATTAGATGATTCACTGTGCGACGTGTCTATGTCGCCCTAAGAGCTTTTCATATTTTCGAACTTTCTTCATTCGAATCGCTCTATTTATATTTCACTGAATTTCAAACTTTAGTAAATCATTAATTTAAAACTTTAGCAAATCATTTCTTATATAAAAATTTTTTTTATTTAGAACTTCTTTTTTTAGTTTTTCTAATAATTACTATTTAAATTTTACGACACTTCTTTTTAAAAAATATTTGGCTTTGTTTAAATAACAATTTGAAGCATACACAGCTTTACAAGTATGTACGATCAAATTTATCAAACAAACAAAACTAATTTCTTAAATAAAAAATAACTTAAATGTGTGAGAGAAGACTGTTAAACTTTTCTGCCTTTTTTGTTAAACAGGGATAGTCTTTTGCTGGGTTATTTTCAGCAGAGTAACTTTAGAGTTTTTAACTCCCACCCATTTTTTTCTCTCATCTTTTGATCAATTACCCCCTCCACCTTTCCTGAAGTTCCCGTTATCCTTCCGTAAAAATGTTTTGAAATCTTCATTTATTTTTTCCGGATTTTCTTCACAAATGTTTCATTCTGACCAAAAAAGTAGCTGATATACTTAAAGGAGCACATTTATTAGAATTTCTCCATCCTCCTCACTTTTAAACAGGCTAACTTTTTATTTTATGCTCGTTTTTACTTCAATTAAGAGAATATAGAGATTCTTTATGTGTTAGTAAAAGAGCTTTCTGCACTTTCTAATGTGAAAAAAACTAAACAGGCAGTTACTCTCACTCAATGCTATATATAATGTTACTCTCACTCAATAATAAATAATATATTTACTAGTTATGAAGCAAATTTTTTTTGTCAGAAATGTTGTTTTGCCAGCAGAAAATCGCGAAATAATAAAAAAAACAACCAACAGATATTTTTGTCAGTTTGATTAGAAAATATGTTTAAGAATTGGTGAAATTGTAATGATTTTTTGAAATTTTGCAGTATTTAATGCGTAGTAGTAATAGTACTTTAAAAGTAACTGATATGTTACTTTTAATTTGCTGATATAAATAAATTTGCTTTACGTTTTTCAAGGAAATTTATGCGGAGTTAGATATCTTGTTAATATAGATCATTGCTCTCGTTTCATTTCCCAATATTTTCACTTGAATTTAAAAGCATGTAAAATATAAATAAACCCAATAATATTTATTGGAAAATAGATCTAAATTATTTAACAAACGTATATTTTAAGATTTTTTCAATTTTTCTAAGCTTACTTTTAGTTTCTGAAGTTTTTTCCAATGATCACTTAAAGATATTATCTTCCCAACACATATATGAGACTAAAAAAAACTGTAAAATCAGTTAAAAAATTTCAAATATAATAAAGTAGACTAAAACTAGTTTTTCAAAACTTTTTTTAAATTTGAGAAAAACTTTGGTTTTCTTTAGATCTTAAAGAGCTTTTTAAAATTTAATTAGAACAATGAACTCTCAAAATGCATCTCTTTCTTCGCAATTTAACTTACGATGTGCTTTTGGGCAGTAACAGGTTTTTTCTTGTATTTTTAAAGGTTTAATGGTGAAGTTAAGAGGAAGTAGAATATTAAAAAACCTTCTGAAGATTCTGAAATTTGTTTTATAATTGTATATTTTTGTTAATTGTACATTTTTGTAATTTGTATATTTTTATAAATTGTATAATTGTACGCTTTTAACAATTATATTATTAGTATAGAAATGGTGCTATTATCATAAATTACTGAAAATGAAAAATTCTCACTAGGATTTAAAAAATCCTCACATGATCTTTCCGCCATTTGTTTCTGAGTGTAAAAACCCTTTTGTTTATTTATGCTTTCTTAAGTTTTTATTTGTTCTGAAAATTCTTTAACTGGTGGATTTTGTTATAGTACCAAATGCTACTTCCACAGTTTCAAACAGCAATGTCTTCTAGCTAAAAAATGTTTTTAGAATGAAATAGTTTTAAAAAACCTTTTGGTATTTTTGGGGGAGAATTTTTATTGAATCAAGTTTAATACTTAAACTTGATTCGATAATGAATTTAATAATGTTTAATGTTGCATAATAGTAACTTTTATATGACTTTGTTGAGATGCTACAGGTGTGAAACTAAGATTATTTATATGCAACTGAAGAGATGTTTTCTTGCAGAATTCGATGGTTAAAATTTGTATTAGAATTGTTAAATATCGAGGAATTTGTTAAAAGTTTGTTGAAAAAATTGTTAAATATCTTGAAACACAGTTTATCTTGTTCTGTGGTAAACTATTTTGATTTACAAAATTAAAGAACTTTATGCAATCATTTATATTATTGAATATCATTAATTCAATAATGAAAGTATATCAAATTAAAAAAAAAAAAAAAAAATTAAATCAACAAATAAATCACATTTTAACAACATATTTGTTGGTGATAAAAATGATTGCATGAAGATCTTTCAGTTATTTTCATCAATAAACATAAAATTGTAATAATGATATTTGAGCGAAAAAAAAGGGTTACTTTGCCAAATATTCATTAAAGCATTGTTTTCAAACCCATAGAGTTTAGCCAATTTAAATGCAAGTGGAATCTCATAGCCCCAAAGCTGCATCTGAACTCAATTATTCATTTAAAGTTAAATTTTTATTAATTGAAACTGGTGTTTTTACTTTAACAAAGAAGAAAACAGAAGGAAATAAGAAATAACTTACAAAATAACCACATACCGTTTAACACATCTTTTAAATGTTCTGCGTCGATGACGGTTATCGACTTTTTCGATCCTCCATTTTATGTAACCAAAGCGTCATTAATTCTGAACCAAAATGCGCCCAAAGGATGGACAGGGGAGGAAGGAGCACCAAAGGAGCGAACAAAATGAGCAAGGAAGGGAGTGGGGTTGGTTGAATCAAGGACGTATTAATAGATGGATGTTCAACGTATTGTTTCAAAAAAACATATGCGTGTTACGGAATTGTTTAGATAACAATTGCGAAACAATAGGTGATAATTGCAAAACCTGGGAGTATTTTTATTTGATTAGACGTCGGAAAAAGATGGTCTCGACTATCCAATAAAAGAATTTCAAAATATTTTTCTTTGCATTCATAAAATGAGTATAACAGAAAACTTCAATATTAATCAAGAAGATTATTTTTTGCTTGAAAATATTGAAAACGAAATTGAAATAATTGTGGTGGATTTTATTGAGCTAGATCTTCGAATTAGAACTCATACCATCAGCAATTTCTACTGAGAAGTCGATTGCAGAAGAAGAAACAAAAAAAGCTGAAAAAAAACAGAAGAACGGTTAATAATTGGTAGACATTAGTACTAAATGTATGTTTATACTCGCATGTTGTGGAACTTAACGTCTAAAGTTAAATACCATGAAATAAGTGAAGAACGTAGCAAATTTTACAAATAAATCTTTAAAAAACAAATTTCGGGTGCATTAATAGCAAATAAAAGAAGAATAATCTATCATATTAAGAGTTATAACATTTAGCGTTACTTAGGTCTTAAATGCTTTTTTACGGCTGTCTAGATGTTTACAATGAATTTTTTTTGTAAAGCAGTGCTTCCCAAACCCCCTACCCATGATGGTGGTATTTTAAAGAAGAGGGAAATAAGGAAGACTATATTTTCTAAACAAACCTATAATGAAACAAAAGTAAAGTATCAACTGAGTTTTTCATGTTTTTTATCTAGCCTATTTGCCCCATTTTTAAATACAAGTGAGGCCATTTCAAGAGAACTGTAGGTCAGGTGTGTCAAACAGCAGGTAAAATTTGCTGTTTAGAGGTTAATTTTTTATCTTAAAAGAGATTTAAACTTCAGAAAAATGTAGTACAAAAATAATTAACAACACATTTTAAGAGAATGTTGCATATATAAACGTAGTATTTTTTCTAAAACATATTTTCCAATTCTGAAATTATTGCCTGTTTCTTTCTAATCGCGCTGCAGCAAATTTTGTTAACAGCGAAAAAGATTTTTATTATAGCTGCTTTTGTCAAACTGAATATAGATTGATAATGTGTACTGATGTACACCCAGGATGAGGTGCTTTTTAGATGATTACAAAAAAAGAAGTATTTAAAAACTATTTATAAAGATTTTTAAAGGAGTGACGTGTCGTGGACGGAACACACAAAAGCTTCTTTTACCTATTGACGAAGCATTCTTCAAAATTTGTTCTAAACTAAAATTGCTGGAGATATAAAAATTTGGGTGTTACACTCAAATTTGTTGTTGTTTTTTTTTCAATAAAAAAGGAACAAGATGTGCACGAAGCTGCAAGATTTTGTGATTTAAAGTTACACAACGTATGTAAACCCAAAAAATAGATAATAAAAAAAAACAACGGCATCTTAAGCGATACCTTTTTTTATTCAAGTTGTTAGCATTATTAATCATATTACCGAGTTCAGTTCTATAAAAAATATCAAAACACGGAACATTTGGAAACATTTTCATGTTATTGGTTCTGTCAAATAGATAATCAAGTGATGTTTGTTTTGAATTCATTTTTAAGTGAAAAAAAGTGTCCGAAAGAAAACTTTGAAAAAAAATTAAACAATAAACAATCGGAAAATAGCCGTACTCCCAACTTTAAACTGATGAATAAGTGTTATAAACTCTACAAAGCAAGAATTTGGATTAAATTTGATTGATTTTTTTAATAAGCAAATCTTCATACATGCAGCGTCTGGAAACACGACATTACTATTAGTCTTGCATCACCAAGGCTCTTCAACAATAGGTTTGAAATAGTAATTAGAAAAGATTTCCAAAACGGAATTATTCAATGTGCACAACAAGTCGAAATAAAAAATTAAAAAATTAAAAACCGGAAATAAAAAAACTAGGCTCCAAACGCACTAGGCTATAAGAACAGTCATGTTGTTGTGAGCACAACACGAAAGTTGTGTTCACAACAACTTTCGCGTTGAAAGCTTATCGTTGTACCTTTTGTACTGTCACTTTCAGAATTTAATATTCTCACAGAAACATTAAAATGTATCAATATTTATATTTGGTGATGTAGCATGTATGTAAACCATGCCATCACTTAGAAAGTAGATTTCAAAACCAAATATTTTTTTTTTGCGGAAAACTTATTACATCATTTTGAACATATTTCTTCGAAAAGAAGTTTTTGTGCTGGAGAGTTCTAGATAATCAAGTGCATTATGACCTCGCCCACCGGCGAGTGGATTTGAAAAAGATTTTGTTCGCAAAAAAGATAAAATGAGTCTGAATTATTCTTAGAAATATGATCTTGTGTTACACGCTTTCGTATTTAAGGTATGTAGGGTATGAAGCCGAATTCCAACAAAATCAAATTTGAAAACTCCGCCATTTTATACTGCATGAACAGATCTCAATTAGCCTCAAAATAACTTCTACACAGTCATAACTTCAAAGCAGTCGCTATGCTGAAACCAAATGCTAAGTATAACCAAAAAGCAGCAATTATCAAAAGTGTTCACGCTGGACGCTCGGCGACAAAACTCATTCAGTTCTTCGGGTACCCGAGATCAACTGTGTACAATGTGATTGTGAAGTGCAATGAGCCAGAGGAGTCCAACAAAGGTTCTGCAATACCAGCGAGGAAAACTCACTCGAAGGAGCGCGTTGTCAGGAAACCTGACGTCATTTCACGGGCTCAGGACCTAAATTAGGGCAGTCAATTCAAAAATTGTCGCCAGTTGTTGGTGCGAGTAAAAAAATTATGAATTATCGAAGAGGATCTCCACTGTTGTATACAAGTATAGTGAGAGAGATGCTCTCTCTAGCCGCTATGACAAAATAAGTTGAACGCTGCTACTCTTTATAAACTTATTATTTAGTCATTAAAAGAAAATTTTGTAAATCTTTTCGTTTATTCAATAATAAATATATTTGAAAATAAATGGTAATTTGTCCGGATTTTGTCGCCGCCCCCTTTATCAATCCCTATTCGACAGTAATTTAGGATTTTTCCATCCGATACAAAAATTGCATCAGAAAACATTAAAGCTAATTACAGCATTAAAAAGTTCGGCAAAAAGTTTGGAAATTAAAAATAATTAATGAACTTAATTTTTAAGAAATAATCATGAACTGAGAGTATGCAAAAGTTTTGTTGTTTTTTTTGTTTTAATTTTATTTCAAAAAGAAGTTTAAATATATTAGCTATGATTAAAATAATTTTTATTCTAATTAGTGACCTTTTGCTGTCTTGTAGGTAAGTCTCTAATAACATCCCTATAATTTGATATTGATTTGGACTCAAAAAAAGATACAAGGAGATTTTTAACTTCTAGCCGGGAGAATGCTCAAGTGAGCAAAACAAATGGTACTCTGATGGTGCTAAGTCTGGTGAATAAGCAGAATCTGGCATGACCTTCCAGCCTATTTCAAAAGTTATTTTTTTGTGTTTCCATAGCAACGTTTGGACGAGTGTTGTCATGAAACATGACTATTCGCTTACCATGATATCGTCCAGTTCTTTTTTCTAAAATTACTTCATTCAAACATCAAAATTGTTGAGAGCAACGTTGAGCATTAACAGTTTGCTTAGTTTCCAATAACTCAAAATAAAGTAAACCTTTCATACCCCACTAAACGCATTCACATCAATCAAATTGTTCAATCGTTGAATCATGTTTCGCTCAACTCATACAGAACCCATTTTCCACTTTTTTGAACTGTTCCTAATTCATGTAAACGTCTAGTAATGGTTGGTTTGTAAACTGAAAGCTTTCGAGACAATCCTATTGTTGTTTGACGTGAATTTTCATTGAGCAACTCTAAATAATCTTTACTTTTGGCCTCTTGTGGTCTTCCAGAGCGTTGCTGGTCTTCTAAGTTGTAGCATCCACTGCTTAACGAAGCCAACTTTAACCAAGCCAACTTTAACCAAGCCAACTTTAATAAGTTCTTGCTTCTAGAGCATTGATTCCTTAAACAGAGCGAGTTGCATTGGTAGCTTCAATAGCCTTGTCAAAATAAGGCATACAATGTCTTAAAAGAATCTTTTCTACTTCAAATGTTTTAGAGAAAATATTTCAACAATAACAAGTTATCTTCACTTAAAGTAAAATAGCCTTTTTACTTTTCAAAAATAAGTAAAATAAGTTTTTATCAAAAGGCAAATTATATATTTATTTTTAAATACAAACAAAAAAATTATAAAAGTTTCTAAATTAATTGTCATAAAATTACATTTAATGATACAGGTGAAGCGAAGGATCATTATAAATCTTTCATTAAAAGAGAATATGTTGAAAAAGATATTCAAAGATAGATTTTCATTTAAGGTTATTGGAAACTGCTATGGGTTTAAAAGGGTGGGTATTGTTTTCAAAGTAATATTAATTCTGATGAGCGGACGGCATTGGAAAAAGGTATTAACATTAATGAAAATGTTCTGGAAGAATACTTTCAAACGGAGGGCTTATTTAGAAGCAGAGCACCTATTTGCGTGAAGGTAAATGAATTCTAACCTAATGGTTTTCGATTTTAAAAGCACTTTCGGATAGTTTCAGACAAGTACATTTTTTTCTACCTTGCTAAAGAAAATTTTAAAAAACATATTTTTTAAAATTGAGGAAAATGTGACCAGCCATTGAAGAATTCACGCTAATGAAACAAAAAGATACCAAGTCTTTCACTGAAAAACTCTTCGTAAGCTTCAAAAGAAACAAAAACATTAATAAAATGTAAATGAATGCACCACGAAGAAAAAGATTTTGACAAAAAAACGAAGTTCAATTGTTTTGAGAGAATTTTTTCTGTGTTTAAATTTTGATTTTTTAAGTTTAATTCATTATGTAAATAAAGATTGAGTAGTTTCAAATATTGTCTGTTTTTGTCACAGAATCTTCTAGAAATAACTCAGTAAACTGTAGATTTTTAGGCATTTCTCCGAGAACTTTGAAAAAACCTTACAAAAAAATTCTAAATTCTTCTAGAAATCATAAAAAGACCACGCTTACCTCCTATAAAATACAAAACACTAGAATTGTTGTCTTAAACAACACTCTTTCATGCTGATTGCCTCATACCAAGCAACACAGTTTATAAGCCTTCAAGGCGAATTTTAATGTTTATAAAAAAACGCTATTTACCAATTTTCTTAATTAGTCACAAACACGAAGCACCCCTTTAAACTCTAAGTTAGGTCTCCCTTCGTATTCGAGGTAACATTTTACGATATAAAGTCAATGATGTGAAAAGCAAAAAAAAAAAAAAAAAAAATCAGTTTGAAACAATTTTGAAATTTGTTTGAAAAAACTGTTTTAATGAAATATTTTTGTGTTCAAACGCTGAGGTCTTGTTTTGAAATCCCGCTTCAAGCTTAAATTTTTGATTTCAAACCCGGAAGTCAAGAAATGAATATAAAAACTTAATCTTTAAATCACTAGCATTCCCTCTGTATTCCATATTCATCTCTGTACTCCATGCTCGTTTCACAAAAACAAGTGAGATCTCTTGATGCTCAAAGTGACAGTTACAAAATCCCATCTATTTGTATCAAATAGACATTAGGAAAAGAGGAAATGAAATTATTAAATATGAATTTTAAAAAAATGTCATAATTTCTCCTTATGTAATAAAAAAAAAGCTAAGGCTCTGCAAAATCAACTACCTGAAGTAAACGGAAAAAAATTACTCTGTTGGGAGAACGCCCTTTTTTAAATCAAGGTTCACCAGATTTTCTCTGTTTTAAAAGCAGCTAGCAAAATGTAGAGCCTATCATCATTTAAAATTCGAAAATTAATTTGTTCTAAATATTAAAAAACGCGAAGTAATCGCGTCAACCATTTTATTAAAGCGTTTGTGACGTTAACCTTACAAAATGGCTTTTCTCATGAAGAGCTGTATGATTTATGTGACGCGCTCTCTCCTACGCTGATTCTCATAATGTCCTGTTTACATCGCGTTAGTTATACAAAGCCTGGCGACTTTTTTTTGAAGAGTTATTGTTCTATTTCCAATATTAACACTATCTTGTTTGAATAAAAATCGCGGAACAATTTTAATTCTGTAATATGTACATAGTTCTATTACTTGTTAGAGTGGAAGTTAAAATGATGAATTGAGTATATAATTTTTTCTATATTTTATTAGGTTAAAAAAGTATACGCTGTCTTAACAGAGAGTTGGTAATACATATTGGGTCGGAACCGTCTTGATACAAAAGTATTCATGTAAGCTGTTTAAAATCTTTAATTTTTAGTTTGAATTTAACAGGAACTACAGATTAACTCAAATTTCAGAACACTGCTCATTTTGTTATTTTTGCGAATGCAATAAAATAAACACGGTTTACTTGCTCAATATTTTTGCTGCCAATGCGACTTTTCTTTCGGTAAATTCAACACTGTTGCTTTCTGTTTTGGATTGTGAATCAGATTAAGAACCTCCTAAGACAAATCATAAGCTGCTCTTTGTTAAACAGAAAAAGCTGTCGTTACGTAAAACGTTTAGGTAGCGATTGCGTAAAACGCTAATCGCAAAATAACTCAATCCAATCGTCAAGACAAGAGCAGACGATGTTTTTTTTTTTTTTTTTTTTTTTTTTTTTTTAATCCTATTTTAGAAGTTAAAAAAAAAAAAAAAAGAAAGAAAGAAAGAAAGAAATCAAAATATTATGCGCTTTTCTTAAATTCAAGCTAAGTGTCTTGGTACATTTTTTTTTTATTTCCTTTTTTCACTGTTTATAAATACAGTCTTATTTTTCTTCGGAATACGTAAAAAAGAGTGTTGATTCTGTGCTTTATTCAGTGATGTCGTAACAAGAAGGTTTCTATTTGCAACTGAAAAGAGATAAAATTGTTCACTTACGTAAAATTTTTATTGAAAACTTGTTTCACGGAAGAATTCGATGAGATTTACAGGTTTTGATCAACGCGGTATAAACGCAGAAAGAATTTCACGCAGTTAAGTGCAATTGATAAAACGCTGATCGTTATCTTTGAATTAAAATATTATGGTTAAATCGTGCTTTATCGTTTGTGTAAACGGTGTATTGGACTGTTTTTCTTGACTGGTTAGCTAAAAAGAAATCTTTTTAAAAACGTCGGTCTTTTGAAAAGCTTCCTACTTTATTTTTAAATTTGCGGCGTTGATTCTTCAATTTTGCCCAGTAGCTAAACATCTGACCTTAAAAGTAAGATAAAAAAAAAAAAAAAAAAAAAAAGTTCTTCAGTATTTATTTGTTCGCTGAGCGTGATTATACTAAGTTAAACCCCCTCATCCTGGCCTTAAAAAAAATGCCGCAACAAAAATCCTGCTTAAGCATTTAGCCACACTCGCCAACTTAACACGGACATTTTAATTTTCAAACGTCGTTTGTTCTGCTAATTTGACAATAGCAGATGAATCATGTTCTTTTTACAATTTGTATGAACTTCCTAATCTTCTAAAAACCATTAGTGAATCTTAATTTTAACTGGGTTGTCTCCTCTGACAACTGCACAGTTGTCTTTAAACAGTTAAACATGCTGTTGAAAAAATGAGAAACGATCGTAACAGTTCCACCATTTTGTGCAGAACTTTTGTTCAGCAACCTACATTCAGAAACTCATTTGGTCAGATAATTTTCATTCATTCAGATTTTTTTTTTAATTCAGAACTTATTTTTTCTTTATTTTAGTCTTGATCTTCGACTGAGATGAAAAGGTAATCATTAAATCTCTCTGAATTAAATTTTATTTTCCTTCGTTCGAATTTTGATTTTTTTTAATTACTAACAACGTTTTTACTATTACTTTTTTTTTTATTATTATTTTTCAACGTTTCTATTTATCTAGTGAAAAAAAATTGCGGGAGAAAGAAAGAAAAAAAAAATTAATTAGGGAAAGTTGAATAGATGTTGAAATCATTTTTTATGGAGCTTTGCTAAGATGAGTCATAAAAATTTACCTCGATTCGCGCCTTTTTTTACAAATCATTCGGAGCGGGAAATTTAGCATTAAAAGAAAAAAAAAAAAGATAAAAAAAAAAACTCGTCTCATTTAATTGATGAAAAAAAAAGTTCTTTTTATTTTTATTTTTATTTTAAATATTTTAATTAGCGAAACCATATATAAACAAAGACATTTAAAAAGTTTTAGTGTATACTTCTCAATCTAATACACAAACAAAGTTACAAAGTTTATCTTGTAGTTTACATTATTAATGTTAATTCATAGAACTTTTTTTTTAAAAATTTGCATTCGTATATATAGCAAGTTGCACATGTATTTGGCGTTTTCATAACGCTTTCAAAGCCAGGTCAAAGTGCGTTTTATCTAAAAATTAATATTTTATGAGTGTGCGCGGCTATTCGAGCTTCAAAATTTTTTTAATGTAAAACAAATGCTCTTTTATTTTTCAAATGGCTTTAAAAACAAATGGAATATTTTAGACTTAAACACAAGAACGACATTCGTCATTTGTTAGAGGTGAAAAATGCCCAGCCCCGACGACGTCAAGGTAGTGTCGGTTCTGATGGGAGCGATGCAAGTGATCTTTCTACGCAGTCTATGCCGCAGTATAGCAGTTACAGGTATTTTTTCCCTCGTTTTTGTAGCTAAAAAAACCGATTAGCTCAAAAAGTTCTTATGATTCTTACAGATCAGAGTTTTGTTTGTTGTGGGCTATTTTGAAGTATTATAAAAAAAACGAGAGGCACTTTAATTTTTTTTTTTTTTTACAAATCCATTTTTAAATCCATTTATAAGCATTATTCATTTTGGAATGTTTTATGTCAAAACAAAAACTAAATTTAAACATCAGATAAAGGCTTAAGTACCGTTACGGATATTTAAAATACCAAAAATACTTTTGTGGTGCGGAGCATGTAAAAAGAGGCCACACTGGCTGGACAGCGCAGTTCACCGAATCGGTTTATTTAAGTGTAACTCGTTGTAACTTTCTTATTTTAGATATGCGTTATCATTATTATTAGTCCATCAAAACTACTTTTTACAAAGAAATATTGCTTTAAAATAGCGCAAACAAAAACCTCGATAAATTGATAAGATGCTTCTTCTTTTGTGACTTGAGTTCGTTTGGGTCATAGATTGAACTTTGGCAGTACGGACCTTCGTCCGTCCGTTCATTATTACAGCAACATTAATTTACAAAGTTATTAATTTAGGATTTACATGCTTCTATTTTTATGTTTTGGAAGAGCGTAATCTTATATTGATCTGTGACCATCTTTTAAGTTTTAATCTTATTCAGGAAGAATTGATACGAATTTTCATAAGTTATTTCCAATAGGTCGAGTATCTTTAAAAACTATATCAGACTTTGTTTTGTACACGTTTTGATTAAACAAGATGCGTAAGATTTTTTTGTAAAAATAGTCTCATTTGATTACAATCAACAACTATTCATCGTCATCTTCGAGCAAATCGATTTGTCTTTGTGATGTTAGGCAATATAGTATTAGTTGAACATACTTCGTAGGAAGTTGGACCCCAGTAGTCCTTCTTTAAAAGTGTTTCTTTCCATTTTATTAGAAAAAAATTTAATGATAATCGATGATACTTCGTCAGGTTAGAATTATTTTGTTCTATCTCCCATTTTAAACGTTGAAAGAAAGTTTTTGAATTTTTCTGTAAGTAAAAATTACTTAAAATTTTACTATTACTTTTTTTGGAAATAACAACTTATTCAAATAATTTATATCTAAAGAAACTATTTAGAAAAATAATTTTAAAAATAAAATGCATTTTAAAAGTAAGCATTACTTAGTAAAATCAACAATTCATTTTCTCCCAACGTTTAAAATTGGAGATAGAACAAAATAATTCTAACCTGACGATTTGGTAAAATGAATATTTCGAGAATGGAAAAACAGTAGGGAGACCGGGACTAGTTGATACGTTTTTCAAATTTAATAAACTCTCAAGGATCGCTGTAAAACAAATCATACTTCTACATTGAAGTGCAATACCAAGATATTGCACTTCAATGTAGAAATGATAAATAACTTCTGTTAAACTGCACAAACTTTAACCCCGAGAAACCCGTATCAACTAGCTAATGTTTTGGAACATAAATTTGTGGTTTAAAAGATAAACATGTCAAACTTGACAGCACTGGTTCCTACTTAACTTCACCCTAACTTAAATTCTAACCTTAACGAAGTTCCGGAAAAAATTTTTCTGTAATGTATTTTTTCCAAAATTTCTGATTTCAACGGGTTCAAAACTGTTAGATATCAAACTTAAAAAATTGAGAAATCAAACAAAATTGACAAGATGACGATCGAACAAAATCGATATGAGAACGATCAAAGTGGAAGGAAAGAAACTTTTACGCTTACAGAAAACTAAAGCGAAACACGAACGAAAGTAAAACTGACACAGATAGTTAACGCGTTTAAACTTTAATTAATGGTCATTAATTATTGGTCCATGTTTTAGAAGGATGAAGCATTTCAGAAAAATAAAAATGATGTTTTTAAAGGAACTTTTTTTAATAAAGTGTTTATTTTCTATTTATAGGACTGTAGCTGCCCTATATAAGAATATAATTGAAACTCTAGTGGATAATAATTTTTATATCAAAAAATGTGTCAATTATATTGGATTCAGGAAATCTCCGCAAACGCAGCAATTTCATAACACAATAAGTCAACAAGTCAACAGAAACTTTAAAAGGGTGATGTCATAATTGTTGATAAGCTAAATGATCACTGAAATAAAATCGAGTTAAATACAATTCTGTGTGAGACGGATTTTTTATCGTAGCATTTTATTAAAATACGATTCCTTGTGAGACAGATTTTTTTTCATAGCATTATATTAAAATTGAACGTTTTGTTATTCAGATAAAGTATGCATTTTAACAACTATTGTTGTATGAACTGATGTAACGATTTTTTGCAATCTTATGTTACTACAATAGTTAAAACAATATATTAACAAATAACTATAATTAATTTAATTATTTAGTCAGGATTTCATCATAAAATGCTGTTACAAGTCAAACAAAATGAGGCTTTATGCTTGTTCATTGTTAATTCTTTGACAAAATAAATCAGTGTATTAGTGGAGCGCAAGACAGAATGAATCAAATTTTTTTGTATAAACTTACGGAATTCGAAAATAATTAACTGAGATCAAGGACGTCCCCATTCACAACTGATGACTGGATAACAATAAATTGAATTAAATACAAAGTTATAAAAACTTTTTTAAACCTCATCAGCCTCACATCTTTATCCCGTCCCTTATGTAACATTAATCTTGAGTGATGATTGTAATACACCATGCGAATATTAGTGTATATACTATAATTTCAGTTGTAGTTAGATGCATAGATATCAAAATAAATCAGTGAATCTTTTTGCATTAAAAACAAAAACGCAGCATGGATGCTAAGTTTATTAGTTATAAGAATTATTTATCATACTTACTTTAGATAGTTTAAAGCATTTAATATGTGTTTTATTTTATTGATCAATTTATTAGTAATTTTGATCAGATATTGATAGAACACACAAGATGGTTTGATAAAACACCGTAAGAAAGATCTAAAAATTTATTATGGGAGAAGCTGTGAAGTTTAATTTTTTCATTGAATGATGTGCTTGACCACAAACAATAAGTGATTTATAGAGTCAAACTTGAAAATCGATCAGTCAGTTGATCTATTCTTGTGTCAGATTAGTTCCTTCAATAGTCTGGTCTAAATGTTACATTGTATGTAATATATAGGGTATTTGAGAACATAGATAAATATTGTAATAAATACTTCATTTGAGAAACTTTTTTTGAATAAAAATGAACCTTTTCAATATTGCTTTTCAATAAAGCCATTTTTAGTTTCCATGTGAGAGCTACATTGTCTACATGCCAAAACAGAATGACCCATTGCTTTAACTTGAGCCTTTAAAGAGAGTTTCTTAAAAATCCCCTTCACATAATAGGCTGATTGATTGAAATCTGAAGAGTTTAAAGGCAAAATTTTAAGGGCAATCATGAACATTTTCAACCATCTTTCCATGCTTTACACAATCCTTGAGTTTACATTCTTGTTGAAACAAGAAAATATTTTCAAGGATTTTTAATGATCTACTGAACTTGATAAATAAATCCTGATGTTCTGATGATGTCAGGCTATTTGAAAAGCTTTTTATGGTTAAAAACTTGTGATACTTTTCCATTTTTTGTGTTTAATTCTTTAAGAAATAGATGTGGAAACTTTCAATATCAAGGTTTTTAAATTTCTGTGCTCAGTTTTATTGTCTTGATAACAGTATACCTTAGTGTGTTTGTGTTAAAACTGCATTTAATACAATCAACTGTATGAATATATGTAACAAGCTGAATAGATAAACATACAACTTAGCTTAGTTAATAATAATTTTATCTATTTATTTAGACAGTTATCAGGTGGATTGCTTGGGCCATTTGAAAATTCACCCTCCAGACCCAGTTCTCGAGGAAGTTTCTTACCTTGGGGTAGTAGTGATAAACATAAAACTTCTAAAATGAGTAGTGTTACACCCTCTT
This sequence comes from Hydra viridissima, assembly GCF_058129835.1. Lineage (NCBI taxonomy): Eukaryota > Metazoa > Cnidaria > Hydrozoa > Anthoathecata > Hydridae > Hydra > Hydra viridissima. The sequence goes on from NW_028324300.1 coordinate 427,956, forward strand.
CAAGACTGAAAACTCCAACAGTGTTAGTTAAACCAGGTTTAAAAAATGAAACCCTTGAGCGGCCAAGTTCAGCAACACCAGCTGATACTCCTTTGAAACCTGGTTATCTTAGAGAAGTATCTGGCTCTAAGCTTCCATTGTTTAAGAGAGAGATATCTTTACCTCAAATGAAACCTGATTCAGCACCTGCTATTAAAAGAGAGAGTTCTGAAATAAAAGGAAGACCAACTATTACTAACAAAATAAACACACCTGCTACACCTAGAGGTTCTATTGTTCCAATTAATCCTAAGTCTACACCAAAAACAGTAGCAGAGCAACGAGTATCAGAGCGTAATATTGCTGCAAAAGGGACTCGAAATGCAATAAGTGGTATTTCTGATAATTTTACTATTGGGGATGATGTAGGGATAAAGGGTACTAATAAGAAAGGAAAGTTATTATTTATTGGGGAAACCCGTTTTGCTAAAGGGTGTTGGGCTGGGGTAGTTCTTGATGATGATTCTGGCAAAAATGATGGTTCTGTAGCTGGTGTTCGATATTTTTCATGTCCACCATTAAGAGGTGTTTTTGTGAAAGAAGAAAAATTAGAAAAACTTACAGAAAAAGACTTTGAAACAACAAGCGTTGTTTCTACAAACATCACAAATAGCATTGATTCTGATGCTGAAAATGTTGTGGGGAACCTGGTTATAGGTGATCATGTTGAAATATCAATGGGTATTGGAACTCAAGAGGGTATCCTTCAGTATATTGGACTAACAGGATTTGCAAAAGGCACATGGTGTGGTGTAGAGTTAAGAGAACCAAATGGAAAAAATGATGGAGCTGTAGCTGGTACTCGGTAAGTTAAATTTTGAGATTTAATAATATAATTTATATAAAAATCTACGTATGTGATGTTTCAATAGTAATATATTTTAAATTTTCTGTGGGAAAAAATTTTCAAAAGCAAATTTCAAAAATTTCAAAAGCAGGCTTCAAAATTTTTAAATATCTTATCATTTCAAATATCTTCATTATTGAAAGCTAAATCTATAAAATAACATTGAAGTTGTTGCTAGTCTTTAATAAATAATTTTATATTCTTCAACTGGTGTACATTTAAATTAAGTAAATATATATTTTTTCAAATGTTGTTTACAAATTCTTTTACTTAATCTATTCATCATCATCTTCATTATTCATTTGTTGATCACACATAAATATATCAAAGGCTTGTATTGAAGGGAGGCTTAACTGAGAGAAAAACTTGTAATTTTTCATATCATCTCTACAAGTGGTGATATTATCACACAAGTAAAATAAAGTTTTGTAAATTATTGAAGGAAATAAGGAAATCTTATAATGAGTTCAACAACGGAGCACAACTCAGACTTTCCAAAGGTTTCTAAACGTGCTTCCTGGATTATTATTAATAATAAGAGAAAAGAAACTAAAATCAGTGAAACAAAAAGTAAAAGGTAAATATGGTTTTGTAAAGTAACATTGTCATCTTTTGCTGTTTAAAAATGAAACTTCTATTCCTGTAATTGTCATGAAGAAGCAGTTTTAATATTTTACAGTTAAAAAAAAAAGAAAAAACTAATTAAAAAAAAAATAACTCCATCATTTGTTATGAGTTAAAATTAATCTTCTTTGTCTTTTTGTTTGTGTTTTATAAATCTTTTTTTTAAACATAAAATTTTCTTTTAGATTTTATAACTAGTAGTAACTCTTATTTTAGCTCAGTTCTTCATTTTTAATAGATATTTTCAGTGTGAACCAAAGCATGGAATATTTGCTCAACTGCAAAAAGTTCATAAGATTAAATCAAGTTCTAACAAAATGTCTTCAGGAGAAGAAAAAATTTGGTCAGGTTCTAACATGATACCACAGCAGGATGAAGGAAAGAAAGATTTTAAAATATCTTCTCTCAAACCAATCACAACCTCTGCAGTAAGCAAAATTCCACCAAATGATTCAATAGAGGTATGCATCCAACTTTCTTACCAACTTTTTAACTGTCCATCCAAAAAGATCAGGGACACAAAAATTCTGTCCATTTTTTTTTACTGAATTGCTTGCATCATCGGTTTTTTTTTGAATATTTAGAATTCTCTTTCTAACTTTAAAGTTTTTTTTAAAGTTAAAAAAGGACACTTTGAAAAAAGTTTTCAACTTTTTTTTTTAATGAAATTGTTTACAAACTTGTTTACGCTTTCTTTGCCACAGATATTATAAAAGTGCGTGTTATAAAAATATTCTACTTAAAGTTAAAAAAAATCCAGTTCCTATGAAACTTGATCACTGTAGTGTAAATGTATTTAATGGTTTATTTAAAATTTAACTTATTATTAGCAGTTTTAACAAAATTTCTATCACTGGCTGTATCAGACTCAATTCAAATAACACCCATTTTAACATTTTTTAGTTTATTGTGTTTTGAATATTTTATAAATATAAACAAAATGTAAACTAACATAAATATGAAGAACAAAAATATTTTTTAAATTACATTTTCAAAATTTAAAAATGTTTTTTGATTTAAATAACTATGTGCATTAAAATTTAGACGCTGCATCATCATGTTGAACCCCTGGTCGAGTATAATAACCTTAGTAATAATAAGGACATGTCACCTGAAAAAATACATTTAGAACCCAGTTTTGTTGACAATGATCATATGAAAGAATTGGAGAAAAAGTTAATTGCTTTACAAGTAAAAAATACAATTGTATCCAAATAAGATTTTTAACTGAACTTAAAATTTGTCTGTACAAAATGTCAAAATCTTTTTTATTTTTTGTTTTATGTAAATATTGCATGCATGTGTTTTATTTGTTTCACGTGTTTGTGAACACTTTTTTCTCTTTTTTGAACTAAATCTTTTTAATTATAAGAGTCAACTTAACAACAAAGAAAATGAGCTGCAGAATCTAAAGGCAGATAAAGAAAAAACATCTACAAAGGTTATTTCCAAAATTATTTAATATGTTAACTTTGAAATGTAGAGTTATACCTAAACAAAATGATGAGATTATTTCAAATAATCTCCCAGGTTATCAGTGATGCATATAGAATTTGGAGCAGGATGCTGGCTCTTTAAGATAATAACTTACTAATAAAATTATTTCTGTAATGACTTTCAAAAACCTTAATTTAGATCCTTCATGAGCAAGAGTCTACTTTCCGTTTACAAAATCAAGTGAGCCAAAATGACAGGGAAAAGCTTGAGATGCAAAATGAGTTGAATGAATACAAGCAGTAAGTTCATTACATGTTTTTTGAAAATTAATAATAACAGAATTAAAATCACACTTAGTTCCAATTCTAAATGCAAAAAATGAAGAAAAAAAATTTACTTAAAGTGGTAAAAATTGTTTCTTTTTTCTGAATTTTAGTAAAATTGAGGATTTGCGTTTTCAGCTGGAAGAACTCGCTGTAGTTGCTGATGAAAAAAAGGTGATTTTATTTTGCTTACAACAATGCTATCAATACTTTCATCACTGATGCATTTATTTATGGTATTTTATTGTTATTTTACTTAAGTATTTATTTTTTTAAACATGTAGTTATTTGAATATTTTTACATATTTGTTTATGCATCATTTGTATATTTGTATTTTAAAGGTAACTTTGTTTATTTCAAAAATTGTTTTGGTTACATTAATATCCTACTATAGATTTCTACGTGTTATGAACTGGACAAAGTCATTGGTCTTGAGAATAAACTTAATGAAAAGGAGAAGGAGTTGCAAAACTTGCAGTTTGAGTTGGAAAAATGTAAGCATTTGTGCGAAGAAGAAACATTTAAGCTGGATGAGAAAGACATGCAACTGCATGGAAAAAACCAAGAAGTTGAAAAACTTCGAGAACTTTTGCAAGTTACAAAAGTAACAAGTTTATCTTTTATTGTTTTAACAACTTCAACTCTGTTTATTTAATCTCAGCCCTGGGTTATAATGAAAAAAGTTTATAAAATATTTCTATTTCCTTTTTTTTTAGTTAAATGAGACATCTTTAGTTAATGAGGTTACAAACTTAAAGAGACAGTCTCAAGAATTACGTAGTATGCAAATGTCAATGTTAGAAGTTGACAAGCAAAGGGACAAGTTGCAACAGGATTTTGATAACAGGCTTCTTGAGAGAGAGAAACAGAATTCTGAGCTTAAAGATCATATAAAGTTGTTAGAAAATCAAATTGGGAAGCTCAATGCGATGAATAACGAAAAGGATGCAAAAGTTTCTAGTTTAGAAATCCAAGTTGGTCAGCTAGTAAGTCAAGTAGAGTTCCATTTATGTTTTCATGATTACTGAGAGATTCTTTTGTAGTTTTTTTTTTATGACTGGTAATAAAAAATGTTAATATTGATGGGATAGGTTTATGGTAAATAATAAGAAAAAGTATTTATAGTGTATTTATAGTGTATTTGTTTTTAGCGTGAGGAGCTAAGCATCACCTTAGAATCAAAAGGAGCTCTTAATAAACAAATTTATGGTGACTTTTTTTGTTTTATTTATTTTTTGCTCAAAATTTGAAACTATCTGTTATCTTAGTCCCTTGCTTCACCTTGTTTTTTTTTAAGTTTATTTTAACTTAAAGCACTAATTTTTTTTTTAAAAAAATTAAACAGATTTAAACAAAGAGTTGGAAAGTAAAAGAATTGAGGTTCAATCTGTTACTACATCTAATGAAACACTTCGCAAAGAGCATTTGGGTAACTTTTGATTCTTTTAGTATGCAAGTTTTTATACTTTTATGATACTTTTTTTGTAACAAGGTTTGTATCAGAAACTGTTTCACTCAGATATAAAAGCAAGGTTAGAAGTTGCTGAATGCCGCATTGACCAGCACATTGAAGATAAAAAAAAGCTGGTGTGTAGAAAATTAGTTGCAATTTATTTTAACTTTTTCAATTTCTTCTTTTATGTTGCATTGCATTCTCATTTTGGTCATGCTTATAAAACCAAACTTTTCTATTGTTGGTAGGAAGAAGAAATCCTCAAGGTTTCAAAGAACTCTGGGGACAATGCACAACAACTTATGTACCACAATCAACAAATTCAGCTAAAAAATGGGTCAGTGGGAGCTTAATGAAGTCTGATTTAAAAATCTATTCAGCAAAAACATAATTTTAAAATTCTATCAATAACTCAGTTATTAGCTGCCAATTGATTATGACCATGGTTAACAATGGTTTATTTACATTTTCTTTGCATTTTCTTTATATTTTCTTTACATTTTTTTAATTCAATTTTCTAGAGAGATTGCTGGTTTGCAAGACAAACTTGCAACTATGACTGCTGAGAATCATAAACAAGTTATGGAAATGAAAAACATGCAGGTCTTGATTATTATTATTTTGTTGCTTTTAAATTTTGTTGGATGTTTGAAATAAGTATTTAGAAATAAAACGAATCCATTGCCTAAGTAACTTTTGTTTATGAAAATATAGTTTTATAAAAAATAATGTATTTAATTTTTTTTAAGTTTACACATTTCTAATAGGATAAAATGATCAAAGAAAAACAAGTTTATGAAAAAGAGAAGAGTGAGGAAGTGAAGAAGTTAAGAGAGTCAATAAGTATCATGGTAAACTTTAATTCTGTCAATAGTTTCAAAGTCTAAAGCTTTCAACTAATAATTATTTCTGTTAAGTTAATCCTAATCAAAGAGCATCTTATTTAGGAAGAACACTTCAAAAAGTTGAAAACCAAGAATGAAGAAATTGAGCAAAGTTTAAAAAACGAGCAAATTGTAAGAAAAAATATTTCAGAGAGGTTTACAATTTTCTTATCCGTTTTTCTCTCATCAAGAGAATGTTATGATTGTTTTTTTCTCAAGAATTTCAATTGAGGAGCTTCTGTTTAGGAGCTTCAGAAATCAAAGGAGTATATAAGTACTTTAAAAGATGATAATACATCAAAGCATTTACAAATAACGTTATTAACACAAGAGAGCGAAGGACTTAGGACGAAAATTACAGAAGGAGGAACCATTAGCTCAAGAATACAGGTTTTAAAAACACATTTTTTCAGCAATAAAACTTAAATTTTCTAGTTAATTTTTTCTAGTTTCATTTTAACGAAATCACATTTCCACTGTATACTTGTTACTGTACTGTATATTCAGTATGTTTTTTAATTTCTTATGTGTTTAATTTGATGTTTTATTTTAATGTTAGTTATGAAGCGCATTTTGGTTGTTATGGAAACTTTTTGTTTTTCTTGTTATAAATATCTCAAAATCATTTCATCAGTGAATTGTTGAATTTACTTTTTGTTTTAAGATTGAACTAGACAATTCAAAGAAGTTGTTGATTTCTAAAGACAATGAAATTCAAAGGTTAACTTCAGAGATTGAGTGCTTACAGCATAAGGTAAAAGCAGCAGAAGATATTCATGAAAGTACCCTTTTCCAGCTGAACAAATTAAGTTCTCAACATGAGGATTTGGAACTTAAAATTAATTGCTCAAAGTTAGAAACCAAAGAAGCTTTAAAAAATCAGGATGCGTTGTTAAAGCTTAACGAAGAGTTACGTATTAAAGTGGAAGAGTTAACTCAAACAAAGCAAAGTTTACAAGCAGAGAAAGAAATACTAGAATGTGAAAAAAGCAAACTTTTTACTGAGGCAAAAAAATTAAGGGAAGAAGTAAGACTCTTACTAAATTCTTAACATTTGTTATATATCAAATGTATAATAATGTATAATATGTAATGTAAAAATAGATTATATGAAAACATTAATAGAGGATTGAAGACAAAAAGGAGGGTTAATTGCATGTTTAAAATTCTTTGATTCTTTAGAAATATTCAAGCATTACAAACTGTTAAAAAAAAAAAGTCAATAACCTTTTTAAAATTTTTGTTGCATTTTAGGCTCAAGTATGTTCTGAGTCATCAAAAGTTCATAAAGAAGAATTACTACTTCTTCGCAAGCAAATGACAGATGGTTCTTCATCTACAATTATGCTTGAAGCCCAACTGTATGTTTTATTAGTTCCAAATTTCTTCCCTTTACATGATTTTTTTATGTTCCATATAACTGGCCTTATAAGTTCTTATAGTATCTTTAGGTAAAAGTTCTAAGTGAACTTGACATTCTTCAAGGTTTGCTATGAATTTGACAGTGGAGATTTGTCAGGGCTTTGCTAGAAATTTAGTTACAGACATTTTAATAGGTTGTTGTGTAGTTGCTACAGTGTAACTATAAATTTCAAGATTTTGGTTATATAAAATAGATATTGGCGCTGAAGATAAAAGAACTTTTAAATCATAGCAACCCCTTGATATATGTTAATTGTTCTATTGTGCAATAGAAAATGAGCAGTAGGGCCGGCTAAAACAAAAAAGAGTTAGAAAATTTTGATTTCATGAAAAATGTTTCCTTAACATGTTAAAAGTGTTATTTAAAAAAAGAAGGATTTTGAGATGTTTCTGAGTTTTTGTAAATTTGCATTTTTACACTAAACTATAACCATAACAAAATATCAAACCTGTAAGGAAGGTAGAGGTATATTGCATCAAAAATGATATTTGGTATCAGTTAAAAATGTTGCATAATCCTTTTTTTTTTTTTTTTTTTTTTTTTTTTTTTTTTTTTTTTTTTTTTTTTTTTTTTTTTTTATAATCAATAAAACTATATTTTATTTCTATAGCATAAATCATTATTACATATAATTCAGGTGTTGTACAAAAAGTTAGTTTACAAAAAGTTAGTTTTTGTAATGAAACAAGTCAGAGAATGCAAAGTCAAAAAACTGCTACTTATTCAAGTTACCAATAATTTTTAAATAAGTTTCAACAACCTCTCAAATTTTGTTTTGTATTGCCTCGTCCTAAAATGAACTGAACATTTGGTATATTTAATGTAACAGAGTTTTTTAATACATTTTATAACTGTGTTTGTTTTAAACATAATTTGATTCCTTGCTCAACAGCATTGCTGTCTTCAAATAAGTTCTATCCTCCTGCCTGCTAGTTGCGACTCCCTTAAGATCTTTTTAAGAATTTCAGTGACTAGAGATTCTTTAGCTGAGTGACTGCTACAACCAACCAATGGAAATGTTTCTTCATCATTGGTTTTTCTTTTTATTTATCAAATGTTTATCAATAAAACCTGTTTCGTTTTCATTCTTGCTTTTTCTCTCTTCGCACTTAAATCCAGCACATTATATGTCACACCAATTCTTCCAGTTTTTAACCATTTTTGAAAGCTTGAAACAAGGCAATATCTTCCTTTGCATCTTTAGCTGGTCTGGTTTGTCTAATGTCATCTTTCTAACTGGAGAAGTAGTATCAAATGTTTGAGTAAAGCTCTGTGTAGGAATTTTGCAGATAAAACTTAGATTTTAAAAAGTTACTTTGAGCATGCAATGCCCCCCTTAACTTTAGAAAATTCTTCACATAAACTATCAATCATTTTCAAATGATATCTTAAAATGCATAACACAAAATAAATTAAAGCTTTATCTAAGTTTTCAAAGATTTGAAGTAATATCAGTCAGACTTAAAGTAGTTTTGAGTCTAAAAATTTAGTGCACCTTTCTGGAAGTGAGCTGGTTTTAAATCTTCTAAAAGATATCAAACAAAACCGTAAACAACTCTATTTTTCGTTTGTTGACTTCAATACTTTAACATCTCTTTCACATTTCTTTTTCACTTTCTTAATCTTTTTGATTTAATCTTTTTTGCCTTCTGGTTTTCTTTTCATTGTCTTTTTACATAGCAGCACATAAACTGTAATTCAAAACAAAGGTATATACTCGATTCATTAATTTATAATATGTGCCTCATTTGTAGTTATGCATTTGTTTGTCAACAAAAAAAATCAGCATAACTTTTATGGAAATGTTTTCTTCATGCTTTGTTAAGATATTTCTAATTGAAAAAGAAAATATTGCAGTACTGAGAGACATCCCATTAAAATCCCGGTGTTTATAAACTTTTGCACACTCCTGTATATAAAAAATCGCAAAAAATAAATTTTAAAGAAATTCATTGATTCTGCTTTTATGTTTATTCATTTGATTTTAACTTAACCTCTTAGAAATTTCTTACTTTTAGTCAATCTTTGAAAGAACAATTAAATATTGCTCATAACAATCTAAAGAAAGTAGAAAAAGAATATGAAGATATGACAAGAAGGCAACTTGAATTGGTTAAAGAACAAGATAAATTGCAAGCAGATTTATGTCAGGTAGAAACAATAAATTTTTGCAATTCTTCTCTTTTTTTTTTTTTTTTTTTTTTTTTTTTTTTAAAATGAGTGGATTATATCATTTTTCATTTCCTTAAGACAATATTTCTTGTAAAGCATTTTGCTAAAGGTAAACTTAATTTTGCATTCCTCAGGCAATAATAAGTTAAAGGAACTAGTTGTGAAAAATCAGTATTTTCTAGTATACTTTAATTGTTATTTATAATAATGTTAATAATTATATTGATTTAATAAAAAAATTTTCAAGTAGAAGTGTGAACAAGAAGCAGAGCAGAAAAAAGAAGCTGTTCTGCTGCGTGATCAGCTAAAACAAGCTCTTGAAAGAGAACAAACTTTGCGAACTGCATTAGATACTGACCGTCATAAAAAAACAGCTGCTGTGGAAAATGAAATAGAAACTTTGCGCAAACAAGTAAGAGATTGTTCAATTAAAATAAAGTAAAGGTTTAAAATATTTTTCTCATCCTAGTTTAAACGTTCATCAGATGGGTAGTTTTAAGGCTGGCAGACTAAAGCAACATAAGTCAAACGTTACCATCTTAATTTTATTGCTGAATTGTACCAAACCTTTGTCAACACACAACTGAGCACATCAGTGACTTGCATCTGTAAATCTACAAATTTACAGATGCAAGTCACTTTATTAATTTTTGTTTTTTTTTTACTCCTGAGTAATTATCATTTTTGAGTTTTCGTTTTTTTTTTAAGCTTCGATGTTTTGCTGTATTTAAAAAAAGAATTATCTTTTTTAAATCTTTGTTTTTAAGGTTGAAGTTCTTGAGGGAGCCAATGCTTCATTGACAGCAAAGTTAAACGATAACACAGCAACTAAATGTGGTGAGTTCAAAGTTCATCCAGAGAATATTGCTTAAGAAATCACTTATGATTGGATGTTGTGATTTTATAGCTATCTGCTAAAATACTTAATTTTTTTCCAGATTCATCAAAGCATTCAGAAGATCTAAGAGTTCTTCTTGAACACGTTACGAAATCAAAAAACGAAAAAGAAGCTGAGGTTTTTGCTTTTTTTTTACTTTTTTTGTATGGGTAAAAGAGTTTTTGTTTGTCAAAAGCAAATTTCATTTATCTTTTTTTTTTAATTACAGATTGGATTTTTGAATTCAATTATCGTAGACTTGCAGGTAATCGATGGTTTCTTTAACAAAATATTTTTCTCTCTTATTTCTCCCAAATTATTTTCTTATTTTTCTATTTCTCTCTCAGATGTGTAAACTTCATTATAAAATTTTTTTTGTTTTTTGTTACCAGAAAAAAAATAAGGACCAAGAAGAGAAGATTAAAATATTGTCATACGGTGATGACGTGCTGAGCGATGATAGCAACCACAATATTACAATGTAAGTATGTTGATGTATTTACATATACATTTCTTTCTTCGTATTTGGTTGATATAGAGATGTTAGTATATGCGATAGCCCCACAATCGCTCTCAATAACAAATAAAAATGGCGTTAAAGTATTTTAAGAGAATGTATAAAGTTGATCAAAAACTTATTCATTTCTTAAGGAGTCCGATAAAACCGAACATGCGCATGCGCCCGTTTTGTGACATTTGTGATGTGTTTGATGTTCATGACACCGAAGATTGTCCGACACAAACCGACGACAGTTACGGTGGCGTACAACATCGTGGATCAAGGACAGACGAAAGACCATATTGTGTAATATGTGAATGTGAGTTGCGAAAACTCTTTCATTTTTCTTGAATATTTATAGCTTTGCTTTTATCAATTCTTTAATTGAAACCGGGAAATTTTTGCAATCTTTTTAAGTTACATAATATAATTTCTACGTGGTGAAATTTTGATCATTTATATCATGCGCTCTGTGTACCGAATCAAATGGGTTTCACCCAATTTCATCTTTGGTTTATCTTGTCGCACTAACGACAAAATAAACCAAAGGTATTGACTTGCCGGGTGGTTTTGACGTCTTTGTTTTGATAAAACTTTCGTTGTTCCCGGCGCGTTTTTGTGTGTTGTTCTTTAATATTGAAATTTTTAAAATATTTCAGCTTTTGGCCACACACAAGAGAATTGCGACGATGAACAGGTAATTTGAATTCTTTTTTTTTTAAATTTACATATCTCAAATTGCGTTGTAATGGAGAGAAAGGAAAATTGAAATTATTTTTAAACTCTAATTAACTAAAATTTAATTTCTAAATTTTTTTTGGCTTAAACTTTTTATCGAACATTTAATTCGCTTTGACATTGCATCATGGGACGTGTCTTTGTAAAACTCGAAGAAAATCCATGCGCAGATAAAGGAATGCAAAATTGCAAGATAATTTCTGATGATTCCTTTATAAGTACATCAAGACGGGATAATTGAAGAAAAATTCTCTACAAATGATATTGGTTTTCGACTGTGTTTTAACTTAACTCAAACTCAAACAAGGGTTCTTTTTAATTGTAGGCCAAGTGTAAACTAAGACGAAATCGCAAACGATGGTTGAAATCGAGGCTTATTGCTTGGAAACAATCTTTTTAACATAATTTTTTTTCTTTTAAAAAGTAAAATAAAACAGATAATTGCAGATATTTTTCTTAAATTTTCGCTAAAAATTCACTTTTTTAACTTTACTCAATTTTGTATGCATCCATATACTATATCAACCTTTAAAATATGTATATTAAATATTTTAAAAATATATATTAATTTTAATATAAATTATAAATTATATTAGATAATGAATTTTTAAATTTTAAACCAGTGAAAATATATGGTGTGTAAAAATATAAACAAAGAAATAATTTATAAGTTCAAGAAAGTTGAAGTCAGAAATAATTTTTGACTCTTCAATTCATCTCAATCTTTTTTCAGACGTTTTAATGGAATCTATGATGGCTGCAATGACGAAGGTGTACCTCATGCTATGCTGCGTCACATTTTACGCATTTATATTTTTAAAAGGACATGTTCTTAATAAAAGCGACTGTGTAAAATGCGCTGAGCGGTTTAGGGTGTCACGTGTCAGGTGGTAGTTTTATTTAAAAGGCGGTGAAGAAAGACTGCGTAAAAATTCGATTTTAATTCTTTCGCGATGAAGCAATTCAAGGATTTATTCTAATAATTTTCTTTATTCAAATCGCTGTTTTTAAAAGTCAGTATTCATTTATGGTTATAAGTGAGGTTTTTTACCAATTAGAATTTTTCAAATCTTTAGGTTTTTTTAAAATAACGCCATTTATCTTTTCCGTCTTCGTGTCACATTTGTTCCAACCAAAATATGGTTTTTCAATATAAATAGAAAACAATTTTATTTATTTTATTCAGATTTTTACTTTTATACATTGCATTTTTTTCAATTGATAATTTTAACAATTTGGTCATTATTTTGAATGAATTAATATGCAGAATATATTTAGTACCTGGTCATTAGAAATAAGGACCAGATAATCATTAGCTCAAGCGAGCGCATGCGATTAACTGCCTATTAATCTGCGAACGATTAATTTGAATAACAAATGTCTGATACCAATTCGTATTAAGGTCAATACTTAATAAGGAAAAGTCATATTAAGCGAGTGTGGCGCAATTTCTTAATGCATTACTGGCGCCAAATGTTCAGATAGTTTTGCATTATGGGAAAGGCGTCGTGTGAATATTTTATACTCTTATAAGTACCTTTTTTTTGTTAAAATTTCATATTTATAATAAGCTAAAATGTATAATTAAAATCCTCAATTATCTATTTATTTGATAAAACAAAACAAGTATATTAAAGCGAAATAGGCATTAAAATATCAATCCTTACAAAAACTTGGTGAACCAAGGTGATCTGACAGAGAACTTTCTCTTCAACCTGGCAAATTAGGTTTACCCCACAAACTATAGAAATTTTTTTTTTAAAGAAGAACTCTAAAAAGTTTTGTTTCTGACATTTTCCTCTTCGGGTAGAGACAAGATAATTGAGTAATTGGTTGTAATCATCACATGTAATGTCTAGTATAATCAAACTTACAGCCAGTCACCATCTCCACATTAGTCTTTTTATAATAAGATTTAACAACAAATGAAATATGTTATGAATGTATAGAAAAAGAATTATTTATATTTCAAAGTTTTACAAACATTTATACATATACATATATATATATATATATATATATATATATATATATATATATATACACACATATAGAAACATACATGAGTGTATGTATGTATGTATACACACATATACACTCCCATCCATAAGTTTGGATGCAATTATGGCAACTACAGATATTAAGAGAATTGTGTCAGAATAATTTTGATTTGTGACTTTAATAAAACAAAACGTTAATTTTATTTTCTTTTATTAGATTTTATGAAAAAAAAAACATAATAGTGTCAAAAATTATTACTTAGATAAAATGTTTTTATTTTAATCATCTTTTCGTCAAAATGATGATTTAAATAAAACCTTTAGCTTTGGCTAACGCTTGGCAGATACGTGCCATGTGATCAATTAATTTTTTAAAATATTCCTCATCATTATTTTTCCATATGTTTAGGATTGCCTCCCAAAGATCGTTTTAACCCTTTGGTGGAGTTTTTTAGACTTCTCGATCTAAATGATCCTACAATAACTCAATTGGGTTACAATTAGGACTCTACGGTGGCCAAGTCATGAACTTCAACAATTCTTCCTCTTGTTTTTCATTTAAATACTGCTTTAGCACTTTAGCAGCGTGTTTAGGATCGTTATCTTGTTGGAAAACGAATCGTTCGCCAATTAATTCGGTTCCACAGACTAAAACATGTTCTTTCAAAATCTTTAAACAGACTTCTTCTGTCATTTTCCCGTCAATTTTGGCGATTGATCCCACTTGGCCACCACCGAAACAACCACAAACCATTATATTCCCACCTCCATGCTTAATTGTTTGCATAGTAGATTGCTCCAGCATTCTTTCTCCTACCCGACGACGAGCAAATGACTGGCGTTTATTCCCAAAAATCTCAAACTTTGATTCGTCTGACCAAAGTACTCGATTCCACTCTTCTACCGTCCAATTCTTGTGTTCTTTGGCCCAGACCAATCTTTTTTGTTTGTGGGCGGTTGTAAGACGTGGTTTTTTAACAGCCACACGACCTCTAAGCCCTACTTCAAGAAGTCGCCTTTTTTTGTCGTTCTAATTATTATTTTGGAAAGATGTTCATTAAAATCAGCAGCTAAATCTGGCGCTGTGCGTCTACGATTTCGTAAAGAATTAAATACTATGTACTTACCCTCTTTTTTCGTAGTAGAACGAGGTCTCCCTACTCTTTTACCATCGCAGAAAGACCCCGTTTCTACTTTTCTTTTAATCGTTTTGCGGACACAACTCTCTGAAATGCTGAGGCGTCGACCAATATCTCGATTAGAAAAGCCTAAATTATGAAGGGTCCTAATTTCAATACGGTTTTCGAAATTTATCTGCCCTCTTTTTGACATTTTAAATAACGACTCTTATAAGAATACTAAAATGAAATAATTAATTTGAAAAAATGAGAAATAAAGTTAAAAAAATTTTCTTACCAAAAACTGATAGTTTAAAATCAATAAAATCATTAATTTTCAAAAACTATAAATTTATTAAATTTTTAAAACAAAAAAAAAATCTTATAACACACACAGCTTAAAAGTTTAACTAATAATGAGAATAGACAAAATAAAAAGTAATCTTATCTAAAAATTTATTTATTTTACGATACAAGTGGGCATCGCTTAAAAATGTTTCTCTTAATTTTATTTTGTAAATAATAACAAATTTAATAATGTAAGAATATATTTCTTTTAAAAATATCTCCCTAAACTATGTTCTCACAATACTTTAAGATGAGACCAATGTAGACACTCTTAATTAGTTTTATTTATGAGTTTAAAACGCGTTTTGTTTATTTTTGTAAGGTGCGTCCAAACTTACGGACGGTAGTGTACATACATATATATTTTATAGCAAATAACTTTTATAACAAATCCTTATTAGAAAAGTCTGCATCAAGCTCGCACTTGAGTTGACATTAAACCTGTATTATGCAACTTATTTTTAACAAGGTAATAAATTAAAATACTGAAATACATTGCAATAT
Source organism: Hydra viridissima (assembly GCF_058129835.1). Classification (NCBI taxonomy): domain Eukaryota; kingdom Metazoa; phylum Cnidaria; class Hydrozoa; order Anthoathecata; family Hydridae; genus Hydra; species Hydra viridissima. Next base: position 443,243 of record NW_028324300.1, read on the forward strand.
CCCCTGGAAAGGCTGTATGAGATCATAAGAAGAATCCTCAGAAATGAAGGATTTCAGAGGATTCTTCATTCTTAAAATTTCTCAGAAGAAAATCTCTGGTATCTACAGCAAATCAGAAAAAACAACTTTGTAACACCAATAAATACCAATATATAGTATAGCAATAAATGTTTTGAGTTTATTTTAAGCCCTTTATCGATATACTGTTACAAAGTTGAAAAATATCTGTTTTCTAACAAAAGTAAGTACAGTGTTATTGGAAGAGATGTGGATTGTAATGTTTAGCAAAGTAAATTGGTTCAAAAAACGTTAGTATGAACGAAAATTACTGCAGATTCACTACAATATTATTAATTTTAAGAGGTTGCAGACAGTTTTTACGGTAAATGGAGAGTGTTTTTCAACGTAATTTTAAACGCATAAATCATCCACATATTTCATGTAATCATTTGAAAATTACACACCTTTCAAATAACTACATGAAAAGATGATACAACCTTCTAAAGTAAATGTTTGAAATTCTCAACACATTTTCCGAGCTTATTTTGATGTAATTTATAACTAATATTCCCACAGGAAACAACATTTTTCAATCAAAATAAAGTTTGAGAGTAGTTTTGTTTTGATTTTAAATTTTAGAAAAAACTTATGTAAAATGAGTATAGTTTTTGTTTGCTCCAATGTTATATTAATGTAACCGTGTATTAAAATTGTAAATATTTAAAATGTGTCAAGATTAAAAATATTTTTAAACATTTTTAATTTATAAGCATTAAATTTAAATATTTTAAAAGAGAAATTTTTAACATCGGAAATTGATACTAAAATGGATACGGAAATAGATGTACATATCGCGAGGTTAGAATTATTTTGTTCGTTTTTTAAAATTTGGGAGAAAACGACTTATTAATTTGAGTAAGTATTGCGTTTACTACTTTTAAAATAAAGTTTATTTTTAAACTTTTTTTTTCTAAATAATTTGTTTAAACAAATTATTTAAAGCATAAGTTATTATTTCTTTAAAAATTGAAGTTAAATCTTTAAGTAATTTTTACTTTTAGAAAAAAAATCAATAACTTTCTCCCAACGTTTAAAATTGGAAGATACCGTGGTGTGACCTAACAAAATCATCTGCTTTAAGAAAGTCCAGAAATGACAAATTTCGTCTATATAACAGAAATATTTGGGGAAAATAGCTTAGTTATTTTGACTATATATCTAGTTAGTTAAAATAACAAATTTTTTTTCTTAATGTTTATTTTATTTTTACGAAATTTGTCATTTCATAAATTAGGATTTTCTTAAAGCATAGGACTTTGTAAGGCCACACCACGGTAGAAAAAAATAATTTAAACTTCGCGATATACAGACCAAATTTAATACGATGTAAAACTTACATTTCCTTTTTTATCTTTACGGAAAACGTACGATTTGGTTTATGATTTTGGGATTTGCTTATTAGAAATGATCTCTTTTAAAATGTTCGTCGTGCTTTATAATTCGAAACGGCTGGCAAACGCGGGGTTTTGTGAAATTTGCTCATTCGGTGTTAAAGAAATATTTTACGCATTTAAAAATCGGTCATTGTTCGGCGGTTTACAGCCAGTGAAACTAGATCTATAAATTCTCCTCAAACATGTCTGGCATCATGTTATTCAATGAGAAATTTATGGCAACATCAATTGTTCAAAACTGAAACAAAACCCTTTAAAGCACTTCTATAATAATAGCAACTTTAATACCTCTCCTAAGGAATGTCCGGGTCCTGATACAAGCCGAACTACATTCAACCCGAACGGATATCGGACATTAATATGAGGCAAAAAATATATATTTTTTTTATTATCTACATGTATAACCCGATAACGTCGATAAGATCGGATAGTTGAAAATTTTTCATACCTGACCCGACTCAATCTTTTGAGTAATTTAATCATCGGTACCCGAAAGTTATTGATCCTATCGATGCTCGAACCCAATTACCCGTTAAAAAAAAAAAACTCAAATAGTTTTTGAGTGTTCTGAGGCTGTTTTCTGCATAATTTGATACTCAAAATTATATAAAAAAGCTCTTTATTTCAATTAACTTTAACAAATGACGGGGAAGCTTAAAGTTCAAAAAATCTATTGCATACTACACCACTTTACTTCTTGTTAGTATAGTAGTTTACTTATGTTCAATCCTTACAGCAGGACTAAGTCTTATCTTAAGTGAGTACAACGCAGTAATGGCAAATATCTCATTTGTACTTGGCATTTCGGCAGTGAATCAAAATTTAATGTATTTTGTCATTCTATTCGTGCAATCTGATTAGCAAAATTACTGTACCACACCCTCTATTTTAAATGCTCAACTCTGATTAGTTGTTACGTAGATAAACCAAAACCAGTAAAAGCGATCGCAAAGCATGATTATGTGTTTTCAGAATTATTTCCTTTTCCGTTTCTTATAGTTATATGAGAAAGACTATAACTTTAAAATTAAAATCGGCCGTGCGTAAAAGAGCAAAACATTTCAAAAATGTTTGCTAGACTGTCAAGTGCTCTGTCATTACAAAGCCTAGGTGAAGTTCGTACTGAAAACGAATAAGAAAATAAACGTGAAAAAGACATTCCAATACCATCTTCAGATCCATATGACCCACTTCCCCATGAAAGGGAAGCCAAATAACCAGGTAATATATTGCTAATTAACTTAATTTCTTTGTTTAGTGCTTGTATTTTACACAAGCCGCTAATTGCCTTCAAGAACTGCTTTAAGTTGCAAAGAATTAAGAGACAATAGAGAGCATTCAAAGTTTTATTCAAAATTAATTTTAATTATTTGGCGTAAGTTTTATTAAACTTGTCATCTTCGAGGGCCGCCCAAACCTAAAACGTCTTCGTACTCACGGAAATGAGAAAGGAAGTGCACGACAAAAACTTTTTCCAGGTGTTCGGGTTATCGGTTGATTAACGGGCATACTCAAACGGGAGTTTGAGTATGCCCGTTAAACAAAAAAGTTTTAAGTAATATTTTAACTTTATTATAAATTTGGTGATAGGAGTTTTCAAAGATTCTTACAGTAACAAAAAAATATAATGCTGGCGCCTATTCGGTGATTTCTTGACATTCAATTTCATTGAGAATTGCACCTTCTTCAAGAATGTAATCAGTCTTGTCATTTGTGTCCATCAGCACGATATTGGTATACAAGAATACCAGCTTTTCACCTCTATCATTCGTAAGACGATTTCTTAGTCGCGAGTGAATAAATCGAAAGGTAGACCAAGCTCTTTTTGCTGTAGCCGATGAGCAGATCATTTCGTTAATAGGCTTAGCAACTTCGTAAAGAGCAGGATAATTATCGCGACCAATAATGTTCGAATAATTTCGCGCGTTCATCTTGAATATTGTTTCCTTTCTTCTCTCAGGCAGAGCAGCCATTTCTCCTATAAAAGCAATCAATTCATCCTCAGCAGTGTCAGCAATTTCAGGTTTGATCTTTTCGGCGAATTCAACTGTTGCAGTGATAAAATCGGTTTTATCTTCATTCAAATATAAACCTTCTGCGGCATTTTTGGGCGTTAATATGAAAGGAATTCCAATACCTGGTGTAAAGAGAAAATCGAGGCGAGATTGCACTTTTTGTTGTATGTCTTTATCGTCCATATATGATTTGTACATTTGACCAAAGTAATCATACACGAGAGACAATGGAGCTTCATCACTTTCTAGCTATCCAATCACGTTAGAAGGAAATTCAATGCTTTTGACAAGCTTAGAGAGACGGTCCAAAAATGGGTTAGATTTTATCAACGCCATAACATCAGCAGATGTATTCTTTGGTTGAATTTCCTTCATTTGATAATTTTTTCTGCATCTTTGACTGTTTTTGTGGCCCCAGCTGTAGAAACTATGTCCTTCACAAGCAAGTTGACTCCATGAGCTCCGCATCCGCTAGCCGAGATGTGTGGATATTTCTCCTCGATGATCCTCCACGCTAATTTCATAACAGGAGCGTTGTCGCTTATGAAACTGGTAAGTTTTTGCGAGCCAATCTTCTCAATAACTTGTAAGATTGCCGCGGCAACTGCAGATGAATTTTGAATGATTCCGAATATATTTATGGAGGTGTAAAAAAAAGGCTTCTGATCAGGCGCTTTAATACAAAAATTCACTATGTGATCGCCTCTTATGTTCGTCCAGCCGTCAGACATCAGCAGTGTTAAGTTTGTTTCAGAATTCAAAATTTCATTTACAGAAGTAGAACATTTTGTGTTTTGATTGTGAGCAGAGATCCTGATAAGGCTTTAGCATTCGGGATGACAGATGCGTACGATGGTTTGAGCGACTTAACGAAATCCTTAAAGGCCTCCGATTCGGCTAAACAAAATGATATACCCGTACGGTAAAAGAAATTAGCAAGCTTCGTGTCGATATCATTTTTGAGTTCTTCATTAATTGGTGATGTAGACGCTGCGTCGGTGAATCAGACGTTGACGGAACTTGCTGAGAATCATTGATTAGATGTGACGATTCATAATTACGCTTTGAAAACAATCTTTTTTCCTAGACACTGGCGTTTGGACATGTTGATCTTTTATGCGCTGCAAGGCGTTCCTTCGACCATTGAACAGTTTTGTTGCATGCTAAACATGTGCCAGAACGCTTCTCTCGATCAACATTTGTCAAATAATTCGAAATTTTGATGTTTTCCATTTTAAATATTTTGAATGACAAAAATACACGATTTCTTGATTCTAAATCACTTTAAGTTGTAGTAAGAAAAACTTACAAAAGCTTATATCGATTGATAATACGTTGCTCGAACCAAAAAGAAACAGGTAAGCAACGAAAAACTCGTAAAAAGTAGATAATTATGTAAAAATAATTTCAGACATTTGATTCAGATAATTTAAATTTTTCTTTTCCATTTAAGTGTCTGCGCAGACGTCGGCGCCGACGTCTGCGCAGATATGCGCATATTTTCGTCTGCGCATATCTGCGCAGACACTTTTTCCGAACCCTAGTTTTTACATACCAATTCAAAAGCTTTCCGAAGAACCAAACCTTCGAAATAACTTTTCATCGGTTTGTTCTAATAATGGAATGCAGAAAGAAAGATAAGTTTCATGAATTATATGGAATTTGAAGTACCAAAGCTTTTCTTCCCCCAGTAAATAACTTATGTTACGCAGAAAAAAAATCTTTTACAAACGAAAATTTAGGAGCAACAGCCTTGATCCTGATAATTTAATAAATTTTTAAAAGTTTAATTTTCTGTTTAATTATAATATAAGCATACAAAAAAAAGCATACATTTATAAATAAGCCTACAAAAACGTAATAAAATAATTGTTATGCTATTCTGTCAAGAGCTCTTTTCAAATGATCTTCAACATATCGACCGAATCGAACTTCGTTGTATGTGACACCAGTGTTTCTAAAAGCAGAAATACCATAGAAATCTTTCATGGATTCCAACTAGCACATATAAAGGGTGTTACTTGAACTTACATTTATACTCATGGTAAATTCTACACTTTACTTTTAGTTTATTTAACAATTTTTTTAACCTTGTTATAATTTGATTATGTAATAATATAAAAAAAAAAACCTGATGAAAGTTCCTCATAACAATAAATTCAAGTGATGCTTCTTGGGTAGTTTTTTAAACTTGATGAGAAAAAACTTCATATATTATTTATTTACGTTGGAAATACTTTCAAACTTGATAAAAATATTTACATAAAACGTTTTATAAAGCCAGATGACATTCTTTGATAAACTTACATTCAGCAACTTTTTACACTTTAATAATTGGACTTGCTTCTCTTATGTGCAAATAACTGTGATATGTTGCACTGTTTCATTCAAATATGAATAGAAATAGCTTCATACATTTATTTAAAAATTTATTTATATAATATTTTTAACTCAAACATATCTTGCATTCATTTGCTTGTAACTACGTCTTCACCTTTGATACTCATAATACTCGTCAAAATTAAGTTCAATAAAATCATTAATAAATTCCATTTCTACTTCAACAGTCGGATAATTATTGCTTTGAGAAACTAAAAAATTTTGATGGTTATTTCCAAACTTTTCTAGAACTGCATTTCTATTTTTTCTCCATATACTAAAATAGTAATTTTTATCTCATTTACATTTCATCTATATATAGTTTAAAAACTTAATTCATTTAAAAAAAATAATTTTATTATAAAATATGCTCTTTAAAAATAACTTGAATTTGGTTGAGATTGTTTTCTTGAAACTATTTCTTTGCTACTCATTACTGAGAACATATACACAAAAACCTTTGTATTACATTATATCTATAATTTACAGTAACAGATATAAAAACTACATATTAATATATTAATATTAATATTAATATATTAATATTAATACTACATATTAATAAATTAATAGTTAGAAATGCACTAAATTGTTGTTAAAATTGAATAATTTTATTTTAACACTTTATAATAAAATGTGTATAACAAATACTAAAAAATGTGAAATTTCATACATTAAAATAAAAAAAAAACAATAAAACTGCATATATATATATATATATATATATATATATATATATATATATATATATATATATATATATATATATATATATATATATATATATAAATATATGCAATTTATTTGTGTATATATATATATATACATATATATATATATATATATATATATATATATCATAATAGCAGCACTATTAGACGCACTTGAAATATATGAAATTGCTGGTTAAGGTCGATAAAGTAGAAAAAGTATTCCTAATAGCACTCTAGCATATATATATATATAAATATATATATATATAAATATATATATATATATGTATATATATATATATATATACATATATATATATATATATATATATATATATATATATATATATATATATATATATATATATTATATATATATATTTATATATATATTAATCAAAATACAACAATCACAAAAGAAATATATAGGCTATGCAGCTATTTATGTACTTTATTATAGCTATACAATACCAAATACAAATTAATAAATTAACAATTCTACTATAGTAATTTACTTTGATAATATTATAATATTATATAAAAATAATATTATATGATTATATAAAAATAACAGCTATATTTAAAAAAGTTTTATTAAAAAAGGCAAGCTTGTAGGGCATTCATATGAAGGCATTCCATGTTTTTGTAAAGCGTACACATGTGCACTTACATGATTACAGTTGGTAAGATAAGGCGCTTGAAACCATTTTTATAGGTCCTGCAAAAATAGCATGTGAAGTAAAAATTATTATTAACTTAAGAAATTTTTTAAAGAATTTAATTATAAAATTGTTACTCGAGCAAACATCAAACATTCCTGTGTCCATAGGAAACATCCATGTTCTGTACTCTTTTTTTTTTTTCATTATTTTTCATGCATCCTATCAGGAGCTCAATTTAAATGATTTCCTATCAACTTATACACCAAACTATATTTTATTGTTTTTGAAACTTTTAACAACAACAAAAACAAAAAATTCTACATAAATTCTTTATAACCTGGGTTTAACTTGCTTGTGTAAAGGGTGTTACATATACACACATTTATAAAAGTAATTTATTGAGGGAAAAATCACACTTTAAACATTATGTTAGTAATTTAACAAAAGTAATTATAATTAATTACAACTTGAAAAAATTTAAATTTGAAAAAAATAAAAAAAGTTATTACTTTAAAAGTTACCGCTGTAAACTGCTTTATTTTTAAATGATCTTTTATAAAAAATTTTAGCTTTTTAAAACAGGCTTTAGATATTGTATCTCCATAAAAATTCCATATTGAGAACCTAATAAAATAATATAGAAAATTTAAAACAGAATGAAGAATAAATTAAAAACTCTAATGGTATTCATTAAAATAAACACCATAACATCTATTGAAGAATGAAAAAGTTAATATTTGTTAACATAAGCTTAAAACTTGACCATGATCATCATAATAATAAATTCCAGCTTCTTAGGTAGTCTTTTTTAATTTGTAAAAAAAATTAATAATTATCTATTTTTAACTTATTAAAAATACATACATATTTTTTAACTTAATCAAGATAAAATATTGAATAAAAACAAAAAAATAACAATTAACACATTTTTTGACAAACTTATATTCTACAACTTTTTGCACTGTAATATATGGACTTGCTTCTCTTATGTGTAAACAAATGTGATATGCTACATCATTACATTCAAACAAATACAAAAAAAGAAGATTATTTTTTGTCAACTAAATAGTCTACTACAATCTAAATAGTCTAAAAAGTCTACTAAATTTACAGTCATTTTTTTAAATTTTAAATCCTCAATAATTGATACTGCATAATAAAGAATTTTTATTGAGTTAAAAACATGTAATTGCTCAATAATTTTATAGAAATATTATCCTATGAATGTCATGAGGGAAAAAAAAGTTTTTACTTGTACAAAGGTTGTAAAACTGTTTCTAGCTGGAGTAGAACAGTCCTCCTAGAAATAGCTACATACATTAATACTGTAATAAAAATTAAAATTTTTTTTTTTTTTTTTATAATTCAAACTTACCTTGTAATAGGCTCTGACTATTTCTGTGTAACTACAATTGCTTCCTTGTTGCTTATATTTGAGGATGGTAGTTTAACATACATACATACATACATACATACATACAAACATAACATATATATATATATATATATATATATATATATATATATATATATATATATATATATATATATATATATAATATATTTTTGAGGTTTCTCACATATATTATATATATAATATATGTGAGAAACCTCAAAAATTAACTTTGCATATATGCCTACTTAAATCTTTGTTGTTCAATTTTGTCTAATGTTACGCATGCGCAGTTAGGCCTTTACAGTTTTCAAAAAGCTTTTTTAAAACGTTTTTCAAAGTTCCCGCAAATTTATAAATCTAATAATAAAAAAAATTTTATCAAAACGTTTATCAAACGTTTTTAAAACGTTTTACAAATATATTCGTCGTTCAACCGACCATTAAACGTTTACTAAACGTTTGCAAAACGTTCCTGTGCCCACTGGGTAAAAACAGATATTAAAAGCCCACTCGTTACATATTTTTGTTTGTATAAAATTGCAGCAATACTTCTTTTACACAGTTTTTAAAGTTTTTTAAAGTTGTAATACCCTGCCCTATGGAAGTTTTCTGTTGCCGACAGCATACAAATATTTCTGATAGAATATAGCATTAATCTAAATTATGATATTTAAAAAACCATTTTCAATGAATAAATATTTTTACTTGCGTAAAAAAACATTCGAAACAACTTTTTCGTTAGGGGAACTTTTTTACAAATGTGGGAAGCAACATCGAAGACTAAGTTTTCTCTGGATCAATTCGGAACTTTCTGGAGACTTGTAGACCAGAATTGTAAACCTTTCGGCAACTTTGAAGTACTTCATGGCTTTGTAAGGAAATAACAATAGGATAAATAAAAGTTAAAAGCTGACTTAACTGAAAGTAGATGACTTAATTAGCTGCTATAACAATTTTTTATAAACTAACGAATAAAATCTTTGCAATCACAAAAATGTCTTTTAACCAATCCGCTGCTATCTTAGCAAACACAACGACTTGAAAAAGAGGATCTCTTTTTGGTGAATAGCGAGCAAAAGTAGCCAATCTATTGACACGTGTTCTTCAACGGTGTGAAATTGGGATGGAATCAATTTAAACAAGATATTAGAAAACATGGTTTCTCATTAAGAAAAGCTTTAGAATTTTTTTTGTAATATTAAATTTCAATTGCTAATATTTTTCGAGCTGTGAAAACATTTTTCTAGTTTCATCAAGATATTATCAAATATAAATGACTTGTTTCTTTCAGTACAAGGGGGTTGCTTTAAAAAATAGTTTTAAAAAATAAATATAGTTTGGTAAATCAACGTTTTACTGATTTTTTTAATTTGATAAAATCGGCTTTTGAATAATGCGCAACCTTGCATCTGCAGGACTCTTGCTACGTCACTGTTTTAACTGCGTAAAAATGTAAAATCTGCTTAACAGAAGGTTAAATTTTTTAATTATGGCATTTTTAATAATACTTTTAATAATAATAATTTAATGTTTAGGCTTTTCATTCCCTCCCGGACTAAATTGCTTTTTTTTATTTACTTGCCATACGCCCCAATCCGCTCTTAAAACTTTTAACTTGACAGCTTAGCGCATTCTTCAATTTATAAAACGCTACTATTGTTCTATCTCTCTAATACTGTCTCTGTTCTAAATATCTCTCTTTAATTCGAAAACCTCCATACTTCGATTAAATGCAAAGTAACCGTGAAATTAGGGATGGCAAAATCCCGGACATTCTCAATCCCCGGATTTCGGGATTGAGAAATTTATCCCGGGGAAATCCCGGGATTTGATAAAAAACAGAAACAATGATTGGCGGTGAAGCTTGTGAAGAACAAAGTACTCATCAAACTCTGAAAAGTATTAATTTATTGATAATATAATTATACTATCAATAAATTAATCAATTTTTAGTTAACTAAAATAGTTCATTTACTAATGAACCTAAGTCATTCAAATTGTAAAACAATACATTAAAAAGATAACACAATATTAATGAAAATAATAGTTAAAAATAAAATGAATATTATTATAATATTACTCATTAATATATATTATATATTAATGAGTATACAAGAATTTTATTTGTTTTTGAAAATACCACTTTAAAAAACTGAAAGCGTCAATCATTACGCCTTTTAATGGCGTTCGATTTTTTAAGCATAAAAACCCAGCGGCTGAGATAGCTCGTTGGGACTCCTCACTTGTCAGCCGTATGAATAGTATATTATCATATGCTTTTTGAAGGTGATTAGCTCTTCCCAGCAAACACAAAACGTTCAAGAAACGTTCGTAGAACGTTAGAAACAGCCGGGCACGTTCTAAGAACGTTCTAAGAACGTTTCCAACGTTTTTCGAACGTACTTGAACGTTTTGTGTTAGCTGGGTTGTGGCACCACTTTTAAATAACGAAATTTCTTTGTGAATTTCAGAAGTTACACTTTCTACCTTTATAGGTTATAGGTTAAAAAATATTTACTTAATTTCTAACTTTTTTTTAAATTTCTAAGGTTCTTAAACTATTTCAATTTACGTTTCTTTATCAGATCTATAATTAAAACTGAATCTGTTTCTGTGAAAATAATTACAACTTTGAATAACTGTAAAAAAGTTTATTTATCTAATTAACCTGTATTTTGAAAGCTTCATTAATTTAAACCGCAGTTGAAGAATTTTTTAGAATCACGAATACATTTCGTCGCATAAGAATTATTGGGTTCAATCGAATTTTTTGTTGTTGTTGTGAAAATTTAATTTTCAATTTTTCTCAGTTAAAATGTTTCATTCCTGTCATTTTTTATAATTAAAACTATACGTCTTTTTCCTTATTTATGTTTCATAATTAAACTGATAAAATTATTTATATAATTTTTAAATTTTTTGTTTTTATTAATAATTGAAGACATAAGTGGATGAAGGCGTTATGTGGCAAAAATCAAAATTCCACTTTTTGGCACAAATAAAGGTGTTAAGTAACGCTCTTTCACATGAACATAATGACATCCACTGTGAAAATCATATTTTAGCACATTTTTGTGCGGTGCCATTATGTTCATGTGAAAGAGTGTTACTTAACACCTTTATTTATGTAAAAAAGTGGAATTTTGATTTTTGCGACATAACGCCTTCATCCACTTATGTCTTCAATTGTTAATTAAAGCTTTTATTAATAAATTCTTATAATATAAAAAAAGCAGATAGAATCCTCTTATTCTCATGCGACGATTTGGAATTAAAATGAAGCTGGAAGTTCGAAATAAAACTAATTAAAATATTGCAAAGAGAATAAACAGCTATGTAACAAGCATTTTACAAGACACTTTAAGATGTACGAATAAGTTAACAGCTTAATCCCTATTTATCTTTACTTTTTTTATTTTATTCCCGAAATCCCGGGAAATTTTTATGAAAAATGCCGAGATTACGGGATAAACAATTTATACGGGATCCCGGGATTGTCATCCCAGGGTGAAACGCGCTTGAGGAACTCTTAAGTTTAACTTTTTACAATTCAAATTTCTATAATTCGAAAACCTCCACAATTCGAATGGATTTTTCAGACCCATCAGTTGCGATTATCTCCATAAATCGAACTTTTTTAATTTCTAAAGGGTAAACTTATTTTTCAAATTTCGAATGTTTTGATTTTTTGTTGTGCGAATAAGCCGGGAAATATCTTTTAAATACTTGAAATTTAAAAAAAAATTCACGAAACTAAATTATTTTGTACTCATACCACGATTAAATTTTATACATGGTTCCTTTTTGTAAGATTATCAAAGCTTTTTCTTGAAATATATATTTTAATTTGATCCTGTTCAAATTAGCAAATTATTTTCATTAAAACTGTTTTGTTTTTTTTAAACGCATTTTAATCGAAATTTTAATTGAATCTTTTATTTTTTAGTTCAATGAATTAAACTAAATTGAAATGTTTTTAAACTTTTATTACAGTGAAACTAAAAATCTGTCAACAAAAATTTACCTTTGAATTAACGAATACCGAATAACGAATACAAAATAAACCAACCAATTAATTTGAATTTCCTTAATGACTAACCCACGCCATTCAAGTTTCTTCTTCGCTTCATTAGAAAAGAAATCTTTTAACAAAACAAATGCAACTTCGAAGTTCTTTTTCTGTAACATAATACTAACTGCTAACTCAAGTTGAATTTCTCTATTCTTAATAACTGATCTGTTTAAAACAGCTTTGATAAATATATATATATATATATATATATATATATATATATATATATATATATATATATATATATATATATATATATATATATATGTATATATTTTAAATAATATTAAAGTTTTTTAAACAAACCTTATTGAAATATCTGTTACTGCGGGCTTAATTTTATCGGGGAGATTCAAATCCATATTCGTAGATCGTGGTTGGTTCTCAAGTAAAATCTCTAGAAGTCTGTAATTATTTTCATTTGCCGCCCAACATAACAAAAGCATGGCTGTAACACTATGACGATTTTCTTGAAGTGATTCATGTATGATTGTTGAAAGTTTGCTCGGAAATTTGTACATAACGTACCCCACAAATTTAGGATTGTTCTTGTTGGAAGCTAATTTTAGGCACAAATTGAAGCAATCACGAGTGACCTCAATGGTTATTGTTGCATCTTAGAGGTTTCGGAGATCCTGCTCTCGGTTATCCGATGCATCTTAAGAAAATAATATAGAAGCACATTATGCTTTTTCAAAAACTCATGCGAAATGTTAAGAAAAGACAAAAACAAAGATAACCTAATTGCAACATCCAAGTAAAATGAAAATCAGTCAATCAAATTCTAAACGGTGCAAGGCACTACAGCCATATATTTGCTCAGGCTTTGCTGTTGAGCTGACGGGCAAAGTTGACATGGTTAATTAACATTTTCACCACGGATAGCGAACCGCCTCAGCACGTCCTTCATATGTTCGAGCTGCGTGCCATACATGCTGGATAGGGAAACCATTTTTGGCTAATTGGTGAGATAATAGTTGGTGAATGATCCGACTCTGTGATAGAAACGTTGTTAAAATCTTTGATGTGCTATGAATACCCCTAAGTGTATTCCTTTATCAAGAGATGATTTAGCAAAGTTTATAGATGACTATGCACAGGAAGGGTAAGATGGGATAACAGAATTTTTTCTATGATCCACACCATTTGAGCAGGGTACCACACTTGGTTTAGAACTATCGCAAGGAGTGATGGTGTTATCCTCAAACCCCTTGATTGGAACAAAAGCAATTTTAATTTAAAAGTGATTGAAAAATTGGGTATTGCTAAAACTAGAAAAATATGGATACCAACAAATATCTTTAAGGAGATGGATGAATTGAAAGTTAGAGTGCTTACCGACATTGAGTCTCCTGAAAATGCGGTCAAAAGTCATGAACAGTCTAGAAAACTTGTGTTAATTAGTCAAGGAAGGTAGAGGAAATTCACCCATCTTTGATAGCGCATCTGAGGAATTGAGGAGATGTAGTTAGAAATTAGGAGACTAATAAAGAGAACTTCGCAAAGGAGAATATTGTGATAATTAAAATGAAAGCGAGGAAATATATCGGAAAGAGATATGAATTACTCAAAAAGCAGAGAGACAACCTTGAACAAAGAGAAAGTGAATGTTCTGGTGCTGAAGGCAAGGTAAGACATGCAACGTTTGGCATGAAGAACCAGTTCCAACGGATAGGCGAACGGAAAGAAAAAATAAAGTATATCGACGAAATGGTCGCCATCGATGTAAAACCCGGTACTGAGGGCATAGATGTATTAATCCCAGGTTTAACGAACAGACCACCTAAGGGTAATGACGATAATTTTCCTCGGGTAAGCAAATACTACTATCCAAGACCCGAGTTTAATAAAAAATATGTGTATTAGCCAACTACGCCGCTTCCTAATTCCATTTTGGGAAAAGCAAATGTCAAACAGACAACTAAGGCATCCGTAATCACAAACGGTATTTCGCAGTGCTCGATAAAAATTTCTCATATTCAGACACCGTTAATCTTCATCAACGCTGGTTTCTCTTTTAGGCTGTTTAAATTTCGCCGTAAATATAGCGACAGTAGCGTGTCTTAATCGCTATGGTATACTTCAGCAACCATTCATGGGAGCATTAAACAGGTTCGACCTTTATTATAGATTTAGAAGAATTCTCTGGCGTTTAGGCGTTCTGCTTCCTATTTCTAAAATCTTTGATCCATGGAAAGCAGAGATTGATACTTCAGCGCTTGAGGAGATAAAAAAAGATTTTAGTGTTCCAGCCGGGGTTGAGGTACAAACATGGGCAAGGCGATTCAATAAGTGGCGCTTCGTACAGGGTGGAAAAACCGACGGCTATTTGATCATTAACACGGCTGCCGGTCAGATCCTTGAATTAACGAAGGGGATTTCTACAGCTTGTTTTAGAGCAATCTCAGAAAGTATAAAAGCTTATACAACATATCTCCTCTCAGCGCAGCCAACGACTCATGGAACCATCATAGGCTCTTAAGCCAGCGCAGTAGATGCTAAGGCGGAGTTCGTAAACGTTCTAATAGTCTACATTGAACGCCCCAATCACTTCGGTTCCGTCATCACCTGCTACCAGAACATATTATCAAACGCCTCCAGGTCTTAATCTTATTGCAATCAACCTCGGATTTATGACTGATCCAATGCAAGCGTTTAACAATGAGTGCAACATGAACCAATGCAAGAGCACAATAACCAAGCTCATCGCTGGTTCTTGTTGTTGGGAGCCCTGGACTTGTACCTGCATCAAGTACACCGAAGAACGGGATTAGACCAGTGTATTAACCATTTTCTGTTAATTTCGTGATTTCGCGAGGTTAGAATTATTTTGTTCTATCTCCAATTTTAAAAGTTGGGAGAAAATGAGTTATAAATTTTAGTTAGTAATAATAACTTTTAAAATACGCATTATTTTATAAATTTTTTTCTAAATAATTTGCTTAAACATAAAGTGATTAAAGCATAAGTTATTATTTCTTTAAAAATAAAAGCTAAAACTTTAAACAATTTTTACTTTTAGAAAAATCAAAAACTTTCTCCCAACATGTAAACTTGGAGATAAAACAAAATAATTCTAACCTCGCGATTTCACAATTAAAAAGATGAAAGCTACAGTTCCTATTGCAGGCGCAATATAGCTGGGGTTCGCTGTAAAGCTGCTAGTAAAGCGCTGCTTTTTCACCCTCTTACTTGTATTGCCACCAGTATCCTGTTTCTTTTCTGGTTCGGATTGCTCATATATCTCATCATCCACATTTTCTGTAGCAGCGGATGCGATCTCCAACTTCTGTTTTTCCTTGTCTTACTTTGGTCTTGACCGTGTCTGATTTGTGACTGTGTCTGACTTCCGTGTCTGACTCGTAACCGTGTCTGACTTCCGTGTCTGACTTCCGTGCCTGACTTGTGACCGTGTCTGACTTCCGTGTCTGACTTCCGTGTCTGACTTCCGTGTCTGACTTCCGTGTCTGACTTCCGTGTCTGACTTGTTTCTGACTTGTGTCATTTGCCTGAAATGTTTAGAAGCTATGACTCTGATGATGTGTGTATGAAATGTTGTAAAACCATGGCTCTGAAGGAACAATTGATTGAAGTTTGGTTCTTTAAATAATAGATAGGTGTTACAATCCGACTATTCCTTGAGTTTTATGCAATATTGGGTAAGAAAACTGAGATGCGCGCCCAGAAAGTACTAGACTGGTCTTGACGGGTCATTAGGTTCCAATTGAAGTCTTTATAAATAAGTGTATCACAGCGCAATGTCAGATAATGGAGCCCTAGCCATATCTTAAGACATGGAAAAATCATAACTTTTGTCGAGGAACGAACTAAGAATGGATATGGAAGATGCTAGGAAAGCAGATGATGGTCGATAAGGAATAGTTCCTTGCCAGCCTCGTTCCCAGCAATTGAAAAATTGAAGTGCGACACAGAGAGCACATAATGGCTGCTGCTATTAAAATGGCTATATTCAGCACCATCGCCAGCGCGGCTGCTTTCACTGGCAGTCAAGTCTCAAAAGTCACAAAAGCTTTCAGGGAACGAGACCAACAATATGATCGAACGACACAGTTAAGCCATGGATGGTTTCACTAAAGAGCAGCAAGAATACGCAAAAAAGCGCGCTGAAAACCTGGATAAAACCAAAACTCGTCACGCAGCTGAAAGTACATGAGTGCTAGAAGAAAGAAACCCGCTAAAGAAATATTCAATCCACATCACCCACTTCTTTGCCGCTCACTAGCTACCTCAGAGCTTCCTCAGAGAGCTACCTCAGAGAGCTACCTCAGAGAGCTACCTCAGAGAGCTAGCTCAGAGAGCTACCTCAGAGAGCTACCTCAGAGAGCTACCTCAGAGAGCTACCTCAGAGAGCTACCTCAGAGAGCTACCTCAGAGAGCTACCTCAGAGAGCTACCTCAGAGAGCTACCTCAGAGAGCTACCTCAGAGAGCTACCTCAGAGAGCTACCTCAGAGAGCTACCTCAGAGAGCTACCTCAGAGAGCTACCTCAGAGAGCTACCTCAGAGAGCTACCTCAGAGAGCTACCTCAGAGAGCTACCTCACAGAGCTACCTCAGAGAGCTACCTCAGAGAGCTACCTCAGAGAGCAACCTCAGAGAGCTACCTCAGAGAGCTACCTCAGAGAGCTACCTCAGAGAGCTACCTCAGAGAGCTACCTCAGAGAGCTACCTCAGAGAGCTACCTCAGAGAGCTACCTCAGAGAGCTACCTCAGAGAGCTACCTCAGAGAGCTACCTCAGAGAGCTACCTCAGAGAGCTACCTCAGAGAGCTACCTCAGAGAGCTACCTCAGAGAGCTACCTCAGAGAGCTACCTTAGAGAGCTACCTTAGAGAGCTACCTCAGAGAGCTACCTCAGAGAGCTACTTCAGTGAGCTACCTCACAAAGCTACTTCACAGAGTTACCTCAGAGAGCTACCTCACAGAGCTACCTCAGAGAGCTACCTCACAAAGCTACTTCACAGAGTTACCTCAGAGAGCTACCTCACAGAGCTACCTCAGAGAGCTACCTCAGAGAGCTACCTCACAGAGCTACCTCAGAGAGTTACCATAGAAAGGCACTTCTAGAGGACTACCGCAGAGGGTCTAAAATGCTTAACGGAGTTCAGCCCTCGATTGAAAGAAATATTTAATAAACGATATTTCCAGCTAGTACTTTTAACGTACATCATTTTCAATTTATTGTCAACTTTCACAAAAGATGTTAAAAAAACTCACTCAAACAGATTTTGATGAAGCGGAAACTTGACATGGAATATATATCCAATTATAAAAAACTTCTTTAAAAAATATTTGCACAATTTATATTTGTCAAATCCATAAAAATATCTTTAAGACCTACTTAAAAATACCTCTTAAGGTATATGTACATGATTTCAAAGAACTACGTCAATATGCGTTTTTCGTAAGTTTTTAAAAATGTTCGGACATTACTATCTGACACACACATACACACACACACACACACACAGAGATATATATATATATATATATATATTAGGGTGTCCCGTTTTCAGGTTCACATTTTATTTTGACTGCTCCTAGCATTTTTCTGCTGTGTATATGTGAGAAAATGAGATCTGTAAAGTTTTAGAGCTCTAACTTTATTTTTGTGACTACACAAGCCACATTAAGTTTCAAAAATCATGATTTTTGGGTGAAAAAAGCCTATATTTACAGTGCTTGTGTAGTCACGGTTTGAAAGATGCAGGCTAATCTTATGTTGAACCATGTACTACTAACCCTCATTAGTTAGAAAAAAATTAGGAGCAGTTTGAATAAAACAGTTAGTTAGGTTTGAAGTGAGTTCAAAGATACGCAGTTGACACAATTTACCCATTTTTATGCGGTTTGATGCTGTTGACAAAATCAAACAAAATACTGATCTAAAATCCTAAGATCAAAGATAACACCCTTCTCTGCTGTGGATTCTCTAATGATTCCAAGCTCATTTGTGAGGAAAATTGTCAGTGTTTAATTAAAAAGGTCACTGCTATTTATGAAAAAGGTGGAATTCCAATATATAGAGTGGACAAAGTGCAGAAGAAAATGATGGAATTACTTATTTCTCTTCAAAAAAGGCAAAACACTAAAGAAAAGACTATAATTTTCAAAGACAATATTTTTTCTGTACTTTTTGATGTTATGCTCAGTGATGTGATACAAATATTAGAGAAAGATAAGAAAAGATCTCAGGAAGACAAGGCAGAAGATATCATTTTCATAAATGATCAAAGAAGTTGCAGGAAAATGTACATTAGGAAGAAAGATGAAAGGTACATTTATTCTGCTCAAAGATCTCAACAGGCAAGAGTAAGAATGTCTGGAGCAGATCATGACCAGAGTTATCAGTCTGAGCTGCAGATTTCATCTTCAAGTGAAACAGAAGTATCTTCAGAGGAAAAAGACACCTCTAATTATACAGACCTGAGTAATGATGAGATAGATCCACAACCATCTACATCTGCTGGCATAGTAGGATATACTGTCCTTGTTTCGAAGGTTAAACATGTAAGCATCAGAGTTCAATCCAATATTTTAAAGCAGGTGGCTGATACAAGTGGACTTTCCAGTAAAGGTATGTCAAAATCCAATATACACAGAATTCGTAGAAAGGTCATAACGGAAACAGTGGAGGAAGCCAGGGAAGCTTTAAAAGCAAAGGCTGGATCAAACATGATTCTTCATGATGATGGTAAGCTAGTCAAAGAGTATACTATGGAAAGAAACACAAAAGAGAGCGCTTAGCATTGAGTGTAACTTGTGATGGAAAACATTTTTTGCTTAGAGTACCTCCTATCACTGATTCTACTGGAGCTTGTCATACTGAGAAGATTATTGAGATTTTAGAAGAAAACTCACTCAAAGAAGACATTAAAGGTCTAGTATTTGACACCACTGCGTCAAATACAGGTAAAAAAAAAGGAGTAAATTCCAGCTTAAACATCTATCTTGGAAGACCTGTTATGCATCTTGCTTGCAGACATCATGTCTATGAGTGTCATATTTAAAATGTTGCAAAGCTCTTCAGGACAACCTCAGTCCAGATAATCAACTCTTCAAGAAACTTTTGAATGAGTTTTCTCTTATTCAGATTGAACAAAATAAACTTTGCAAATTCAAATATGGAGTATATCAACAACTTGACAGTGCTGCTAGAGTACCCCTAGTAATCATCGCAAAGTTGTTGGATGAAGAAAAATTACCCTGAGGTAATTATTGGGAGCTAGCGGAAATTGTTCAATTCTATTTATCCCCAGAGATTGATCAACTGTAAGTGCGACAATCTGGAGCAATTCATCATCAAGGTTTATGGCACAGGCTATATATTTCATGAAGCTGCAAATTCTGAGCCAAATGACAGGTATTGTTTACACAGCTTCTATAAAAAGAGAAGTTGAGGCCATCTCTCAGTTTGCAGCATTGCATTATGCAAAGCGGTTTTTAACCTCGTCTCAGACTGCAATTTCTTCAAGACATGACATAGAAGCAATCTGGGAGATGAAGTCATACATGAAGAGCAGACCTAATGTTGCAGCCGATTTTCTCGATAGCTTTGCAAACTATACATGGTATCTTCATCCAACTTTGATCCCATTTAGTTTACTGGATCCTGGAGTGTCAGATGAGGAAAAGACTGAAATGGCTGAAAGAACCCTGATGATAAATGATTCAAAGGAAAAAGATCCTCTGTCATTAATGTATAAGAAGGTTAATTTATCAGGTTTCATTGACAAAAAAGAAGAGAGCCCCAGGTTGTCTGGGTTTGGTGATTCAGAATCCATTTTGATATTTAACATCTTAAAAATGGATAGCCAGTAGCTTAAATGGATGATGTAGCTTAAAGTAAAAATAAAGCTTAAAATAAAGATAAAGCAGCTTAAATGGATGATGATTCCACCTAGTAAGTGGAACAGATTGTCTGGCTACACAAAGCCCAAGGATTTAATCTCTAACATTCCTGTAACTAATGATGTTGCAGAGAGGATTGTTAAGCTTATACAGGGCTTTGTTGATGGAAGCCATGATGAAGAGCTGAGGCAAGATTTTCTCCTAGCAGTGGACCAGAAAAGAAAGGCTGGAAGACCCCAAGGGGTGGAAAGAAAAGAAAATGTTAATATGTTGTAGAATTAGTGGTTAAAATATGTCTAGTATAATATATAAATAAAATTAAACATGTAATAGGTACTTTTTAACCGATTTTGAATTTTTGTTGGTCTAATTAGGTGTGTAAGGGGTTCGGAGATCGATTTAGACCCATTTCATAATGATTAGATCAGTATTTTGTTTGATTTTGTCAACAGCGTCAAACCGCATAAAAATGAGTGAATTGTGTCAACTGCGTATCTTTGAACTCACTTCAAACCTAACTAACTGTTTTATTCAAACTGCTCCTAATTTTTTTCTAACTAATGAGGGTTAGTAGTACATGGTTCAACATAAGATTAGCCTGCATCTTTCAAACTGTGACTACACAAGCACTGTAAATATAGGCTTTTTTCACCCAAAAATCATGATTTTTGAAACTTAATGTGGCTTGTGTAGTCACAAAAATAAAGTTAGAGCTCTAAAACTTTACAGATCTCATTTTCTCACATATACACAGCAGAAAAATGCTAGGAGCAGTCAAAATAAAATGTGACCCTGAAAACGGGACACCCTAATATATATATATATATATATATATATATATATATATATATATATATATATAAATTGTGCAAATATTTTTTAAAGAAGAATTTTTCAGAAGAAGAGAAAATATAGAATCGCTAGGTTGTGTTCGCTGTGAGAGAGCTGCACATATCGATTGTAAGAAAAACACAATTAGCTGATGTTAAAAGCTAATCTAATTAAAGCCCAATGAAAGCAACACATTATTTTACATAAGTTTTTCTGTTTCTAATTTTTTTTTAACATAAATTTATAAAAATACAAATGTTTTTGTTTACAGAAAAAAAAAAAAAAAGACTTAGCAACAACAAGTCATCGGCGATGGACGATATGCTGAAACCTTTTGTCATATCTAACCTGTAAATGAAAAGCCATTTCATAAAATCATGCTTAATATAATTTTATTTCTGTGTACGCTTGCGTGCGTGTGTGTATAAGCGTGTGCTCGCATATACTAAGTAACGTTAGCCGATTTTTACTTATCTTTTAATAGCATCTTAAATAATTAAAAGTGCAGCAAATAAAATATTGAGAATCTATTTTGAAATTTTACTAGTACCATTTATATATTGGCGCGTTGTTTACTTTAAACAAAAATTATTTACGCTATTTCAACCTTCAAAAAAATAAAAGCTCCCCTTGGAGTTGGTGATTGGTTAATGAAAAATATTCAACTTGCATAAACTTGCATAAACTTGCATAAGTCCGGATATACTGTTTCTTAACTAAACGGACGTAGGAACAGTTCTAAAATGCTTAATCTCAGAATATCACGTTTATTAAACTTGAAAAATTCATCTTTTACAAAAAACCAGATAAAAAAATCATAAGGCAGCTAGAGGTTCATAAAAGAAAAACAGAAAGGAAGCAAGAACTTAATATAAAAATAGTGAAAAACATTGAAAAACATTATAAATCTTAATTTATAGAAATTATTTTAAAACTTATTGATATTTAAATAAAAAAAAGTAAAAAGTGAAAAAGGCGAAATCAATACATCAAAAGATTGCAATTGTAATCTCCATTTTATCAATTACAATCACTTCATTCAATCATAAAGCCTGTTAAGAAATTTAATTAGTGTTAACTCAACCAGAATTATTTATTAACATGTTATCCTTTTTTGTGAAATTATTTAAACTTTGTCTTGACATATATATGTTTTGTTATTTATGTCAAGAGAAGGACATACATATATTTATATATATATAGTATTATTATTATATATAATATAATTAGCAATTTATTTTTGCATCGCATTAACTTTTATTAAAGTGAAACATAAATACTCTGTCAACAAAAATTTACCTTTGAACTAATGAATACCTCTCTAAGAGATTTGTTGTTATATAAAAGGCTGGGGAGTGAAGAAATTCCCACATTATCTCTCAAATCCAAAGACTCCAGATTATTAATTTTGCAAATGCTGGATGGCACTACTTTTAACAAGTTTCCAGTCACATTTAACACTCTCAGGCTTGCTCCACTAAAACGGTTTTCTAAATTAGAAAGCTTGTTCTTACTCAAATCAAGATATATCAACTTAGGACCCCATTTATCGATTTTCGGCAACTCTTTCAGTCTGTTTCCCGAAATATTTAGACTAACAAGGTGAGGTAACTCAAACAAACCTCGTTTTAGTAGGGAGAGTTTGTTGACGCTTAAATCAATATATTCAAATTTTTCAAAATAATCCAACCAATTGCTTTGAATTTCTTTAATTACTAACTTATGCCATTTAAGCTTCTTCGCCGCTTCATCAGAAAAGAAAACTTTTAACAAAACAAGTGCAGCTTCGAAATTCTTTTTCTGTAACGCTAGACTTACTGCTAACTCGGGTTGAATTTCTTTATTCGTAATAACTGATCTGTTTAAAATAGCTTTGGTTAAAATATATTTAAACATGAGTTTATATATATATATATATATATATATATATATATATATATATATATATATATATATATATATATGATTGATAGATAGATTGATAAATAGATTGATAGACAGATTGATAGATAGATTGACAGATTTATGTACATATTTGAACAAATAATAAAATTTGCAAACCAAACCTTATTGAATTATTTGATACTGCGGACTTAATTTCTTCGGGGAGATTCAAATTCATATTAGAAGATTGTGGTGGGTTCTCAAATATTATTTCTAGAAGTCTGTCATTATTTTCATTTGCCGCCCAACATAACAAAAGCATGGCTGCAGCACTATAACGATTTTCTTGAAGTGACTCGTGTATGATTTTATTAACGTTTCCCGGATCTTTGTACATAACGTAACCCACAAATTTAGAATTGTTCTTTTTGGAAGCTTCTTCTAGGCACTTATCAAAGCAATCACAAGTGACCTCACTGGTTTTTGTTGCGTCTAAGAGTTCTCGGAGATGCTGTTCTTGGTCATTTTTCAATGCATCTTAAGAATATAATATACAAGCACGTTATACTTTTTCAAAAAACTCATGCGAAATGTAAAGAAAAGACAAAAACAAAGAACCTCAGCCGATCAAAATCTAAATCAGTCTAACCGATTATTTCATGAGTTTTTAACTTTTGCATCACTTTCCTTCTGTGATCGATTTCAGCTAATTTTGATGGTGTTCTTTCAAGATTGTCGGTGAGGTTATAATCTGCACCCAGCTCAAGTAATAAATCAACACATGAGTGTGAGCGAGCTAAATGGAGAGGTGTGTACCCGAAAGAGCCAGCTTTGACATTTACATTTGCTCCGTGTTGTACAAGTTTTATTATTTTTTTTTTGTTGCTTTTTACGACGGCATCATGAAGTGGAGCATTTCGTAGGAAACCGGCTGGTGTTTCAAGATATGCTTTATATTCTGAAGTTTAAACAGGAAAGTTTTAATTGCACAACGTTGATAAACTTAGTGATGCAAGTTTAAAAAAAAGATAATTAATTAGATTTACCCTTGCCTGACCGATCTTCGATGTACCTAAAAAAAGTTTACTTTGCATTCACAAATGTGGTTTTTAAACAACACTGTTTATACACACAAACAGACTTGCACACGAGGGAAACATCCTCCAACTTAAAATTTGCTCTGAGCCAGTTTTAAGGAGCTAATCTTCAGCCAATTTGGAGGCGTGCAAGTAAAGTGGCTGGTAGTCAGTGATGTTATGAGAAAAGAAAACATTAGGAAAAAATACAAAACAAAACAAAAATATTTGGGTTTTTAAAGTTTCTAACTTAATTGTTATCGTTAGCCAATAAATAAATAAAAAAAAACAACAGGCGGTTAAAAAACAGACACATGGCGTGCAATGGCTTTCGACGTTATTAAGAATTGAAGAAGAATTGTCGCTCTTTCACTTTTCAACATGAAACGGTGATGTATATTATGCTGGTACGTATTTTGGGATGTCGTTATTTTCCTTAATCCAATAGTTAATTATGCTTTATTTCTTATGTTTTTATTGAAAATCATTTTGTAAACTTTATTGAAACTAAATTACCAAAATAATGATAAGATATTTAAAAAACTTTTATGTCAACATCTACTGAATCCAAATTAAAAAACATTATATGAAACTTCTTGCTAATTTTTATTGAAAGACATTTAAATAATTTTATTGAAATTAATTTTCAAAAATAATGACATACTTTAAAGTAATGCTGTCTAAAAAGAAACCATAGCACTCTTCTTTCAAACTATCAATCCTCAGTGCAACAAATTAGAACTGCATTTCATTCCATCTGAGTCACAGAAAAGCTGCACTTGTGTTTGTTCCAGCGATCTAATCTGTTTCTTGTTACCCGTCGAAGTTTAATTTAAGTCTATCATTAAGAATCAGGAATAACAAAAAAACTTCTGAAAGTTATAGGAAGGAGTTTAAACCCACAGTGCCTCTGATTATCCACTGTGGCGGAACAAGCTCCAAGAAATTACCGGTTACGAAACAGTGGACCGCTTAAAAGTTTCTATCGGAAACTAGTGAGGCATGTGCATCAGCAATTTCGATACAACTTCAGTGCTTCTGTAAAGGAAAAACGGTGCATAAACTCTTGTCAAACTGAAATTTGTAAAGGAAACAATTAGACTTGCATGTTGTCACCAAGTTTATGAAATCATGGTTACAGCAGTAATTTGTCTTTATGTTGGGACATCATTAGTGCCCGTTAGTACTCGTTAGTACTCATTAGTAATCGTTAGTGCTCGTTCATAATCGTTAGTGCTCGTTCCTAATTGTTAGTGCCTGTTCGTAATCGATGATAAATGTTAGAGCTCGTTATTGTAACAAAAATATGATTGACGAACAGCTCTGAATGATGTTTTTGGACATCTGTGGTAAATGTTGGAAGAATTTGTTGATTTTGCTATTTTTGATCAGAATGCATTTTTTGAGGTGAAAAATGGAATGGTTTGTGATTTAAAAAGAAAGAGGCCTAGAGCTTCCAATGAAACAGATAAGATTGAGGCGGAAAAAATCGATAACAGATTATTAAACCTAAAAGGACTTCCATAAAGTTCTTCACTTTTAGGATTTAGCAAATTCAATTTTGTTCTCTAAAGTACGACACCATTTGAAAAAGTTTTTTAGGATGCTAAGCTAAGGAGAAAGAAGAATACAAGTCTATCAAACCAACAATGAATCATATAAAAGTTTTCAAAGAAAATGCAGAACGCAGCTCTGACGGACGAATATGACAAACGTCATACAAACAAACAAAATCAAAAACAGTAGTTATTGTTGATTGTTAAAGAACATCAGCGTTATTACCCAGATTCAAAAAAATGATGACTTTGTTTTCCGGATTCAAGAGAATAATGACGTCGTTACCTGGATTCAAAAGAAAATGCTGAATAGTTATCACGGCAGTTTCAAATTGATACTTTTTGGAACTTTATTCTGAATATGCGTAGTCAACAACTGCAAAACATGAAAGAACGTCTAGTTTTTTCCATTTCATTTTTATGAAGTTCAACCATTCTAACTTGGATTTTTTTATGTTTTATATTTCAAATTTCTTCTAAACCGTAGCGATTTGTTTCATTGTTGACAGATGCAACCTTTTATTATAAGTTTTATTTTTGTAACAAAGATTTTCAACAAATGTTTTTAAATCAAAAGGTAAAATATTTTTCTTGAAATATTCAGTTTTTAAATCAGCTATATTTTAATGAATGTAAATTTTTTTGTTTTCTTAATCTTATTGTTCCTTTTTTTAAAGTTAATTCTAAAAACCGGTTTGTTTTTTTTTTCGCACTTTTTTTGTTCATCTTACATAACTGCTACATTTAGATATTTTGTAAACATGGACCATTCAACCAAGTTAAATCTTATTTGTTGAACAGGTGGAGAAGATATAATGAAAGACTCAGTTGATGTGAATAACTATTCTGAAAGAATTGAGAATTCATTTCATGTAAACACCAGCATTGACAATAAAAAAGTTCACGTAGAAAAAATATGTTAGAGATACTTCAACACTTTGAGGAACATTGAAAAAAGTTCAAGTGCCAGTGTTAAAGCAATCAACTGACCATTATCATGCGCAGACAAATATTTTTCTTTCCTAAAAATTTCTGAGAGGATCCTTAATTAAAACCTTGTCGCCCATGTATCATGGAACAAAATCAAAAGAGATGGACCAGGTCGATCATAAATAGCTTAATCGTTAATATACCAAAAGCAACGTTGTGTTTAAATCCAATTGATATTGACCCTGCATCAAAACCATATCTAAAATTGTGTATACGCAAGTCATGCAACAACATCATGTACATGCCACTAATACTAAAAGAGTTTACACATTTGTTTTGCTCAGTGTGTTTGTTCAAGGAGATTGAAGGAGAGCTGGAAAAAGAAGTAGTACGCTTTATTTGTGAAGAAAATATTCCTTTAAATACAATTTTAAACTCTGAGCACATTCTTTTAGGTTGCAATTAGGAGTGCAAATTAAAATATATAGTAAAAGAAAATGAGCTAAAAAATTACTCGAAGAAAATTGTATTGGTGATAAGTTATTGCACTCAAATTTGCTAAAAAAACCTACAGATGGACTTGATACAACACTTGCTGATGTATTTTTGTTAAAAGGATATGATGCTTAACCACGGATTGTAGAAGATGCTGGATTCCATGTTATAAAGCAAAAGCTGGTTAACTCTGAATCAAACCCTTTTACCTTTCCTTCCGATGAACCAATGGATCCATTCGGAACTCCGTCTCGTCGGATTTTTCTCAGCTTTTCGGAGTTTCGAAGTTCGAGAGAAATCGAGAAACCACGACAGAACTTTGACAAGGTTTTTAGAAAATTTCAATTTTTACTCGTAAAATAATTAAAGTCTTATTTTATTTCTACGCTGCTTTTACAATAGTTCATGTTGTTTTCAAAATACAAGTGTTCTCTTTGTTCAATATCAACACTTATTTACATCGCAAAATAATAAGTAATGCACAGTGGGATAGGAGGTGGTGGTGGAAAAAACCTCAAAAAGAAAGCTTGTTCTATTCAAAACCATATAATAAACCATACTTGAAAGCAAAAGGAGAAACATTTGGACTAACAGGTGAGCAATAGTGTAACAATTAAGGTAGATACTACAATTTAAATATTCATCACGACCGAACATATTGTTTACAAATGGTGAAGTTGCCATCTTCTAGTTCTGCCAAAACATTTAACATTTTGATAATGCAAAAATTAAAAGAAATCGGTATAGATGATAAAGATGCTGCAGGTAAATCTACGGATGGCTGTAGCTGGATGGTGAAATTGAGTACCATATTTAAGTTTCCACATAAAATCTGCCAGAGTCATTCAATTCATTTGACTGTTTGTGATTTGATATACGCTAAAAAAGATTGTCGCCAAATTTTGAACAAAGAAACTGAATCGGATATTGAAACAGAAACGGAAACTTATGGAGAGACTGAAGGAGAGTTTCTGTTTGACTTTTCGGAGCATGAAATTGAGTATGAAGAAAATATCGAAAAAAGTCTACAGAAACTTCGAATACTAATTAAGTTTTTAAAATATTCATCGATATGAATTTCTTAAAAGAGTAATACACAAAATTTACGGATCTTCGCATGACGAAGGACTGTTGCTCAACAACCGCACTAGATGGTACAGTGTTTTTTAGATGATCAAAAGATTTTTGGATTGCTTAGAAGCTGTAAAAAAAAAAAACACTCAAAGAACTAAACTCTTTACATATGTTAGATGAAATTGACTTGGATTTCTTAAAATCGCTGTCTGACTTATTGAAAGTCATTGCTGACGCTGTAGTTCGCTTGGAAAAACCAAGTACAACAATTTTGGAGTGTGACATCATTATGGAAACGTTAATAAGGAAATTGAAGGTTGTAGAAACGGACATCAGTTCTAATTTTGCAGAAGCGTTAATCTCCAGATACGAAAATCGTAAAAACATTATATGGTATCATTGAGTCGTTATTTGCACTATCCCAATTTTTTTAAAAATAAAAACCACACATTTTTTTACGCTTCCAAAAAAGATATTTAAGTTTATGCTGAAAATTATTTGATCATCTGTTTGCAACAAAAGAAAATAGTCTCCAAACAAAATCAGATGATCGCGCTAAAAGCAAACAAGAAGATCCATCTCAATCGACATCTTTTTTTTTCGAAATTCAAGAAGTTTTTTATCAAAATCAATCAACAGCTAAAAAGTCAAAAAAAGTCAATACCTTCACCGATCAGTCAAAAGAATACGAAGTAACTGGTGTGAAATCAGAAGCAGTTTTGAAATTTGAACTAGCCATCCATGTGTTCATCTTTTTAAAACATTATCTTAAAAGATCTTCAGAATAAATACTTTTTTAATATTTTTTTTAGTTTTTACTATAGGTACCCGAAGAAGTCTTTATTACAGAGCACCGCGGAAGGGCATTTAACTGAAAGTTCACGCCTTCTTCCTAACTGATGCCGGTTAGAAAGCCATTTATTAGATAAAACTTGATCGTTAATATTTGATATTTAAGTACTAAAAAATGTAAAAATATAAATTTTTTCAAAATTTGTTATGAATTATAAATCTAAATACATAAAATTTAAAAACGTAAATATAAGAACAATGTAACTTAATTATCAACTAGATAGTTTAATATTTTAATTTGTGACCAAGTTTTATCAAAACTCCGATTTTTTCTTGACTCCGACGGAGTTTTTTCTCGATTTTTCTCGACTCTGTTTTTTCTCGATTTGGGATCCTCTGCGGAGAACCAAGGGTAGTTGCATTTTAAATTTTATACTATAACTAATTTTTGTATAATTTATATAATTTGTATAATTTTTATAAAAATGAATACATATATAACTTTTTTTACATGGCTGTTTGTATTAGTAGAACTAATATTTGAAAAATCTCATGGACCACTTGTGAACAAACTAGATCAAATTCTATGTGGTCTTAATGTTCAAAAGCAAGCTTATTATGGAAAAGGTTTTATGGGAGACCATGTTCATAAAATGTTGTAGGTTCCTTTCATCCTTATCTCTGCATACTTGTAAACATGAATTGTATAAATATCTTCTCAAATACATAAGTTCATATATACATAAGGGTTTTTAAAAACTAATTTTGCCCAAAAAGGATCTTTACTCATTAGCTATCTAAGAATAAGGTAGTAAGCAATCTTAAATTTATTGATACAGATGCTCAAAATGAGGCAAAGGTATAGAGTGAAAAATTTTTTGTTTTGTTCTGCAGATATGTGACATGCTATAACTTAATGAATTCAAGTGAATTCATTATTAAGAATCCATTATCAGCATTAGGTGAAATTACATTTTTTTAAAAATACATTGTCTTGTATTACAGAACTCTCATTAAAATTTACTCTTATTTAAATTACATTTGTAAGGGTTATCGAAGATATTTATTTTGTTTTTCACGTTCATTTATTTATTTACTTATTTTGACATTGGATAGAGCCATTGAAGAATTAATGAGTAACTTTTGTAAAACTTGGCCTAGTAAGTCCATTACGAAAAATATGCATTTGTTGGAAAGACATCGTGTTGGTTTTATAAGACATTGGGATTTCGGTCTCGATATTTATGGAGAGCAAGGTTTACAAAGCATGCTTGCTGAATTTAAAAGTATGAGCAGCACCTTTTGCCATATAAAAGGAGCACAGCGACATAAAAGTTTCCTTTTTGAAGATTACATCAAAAACTCCACAGAGGCTTTGAAAATCTGACCAACCATTCAAAAAAGAAAAAACTTTGTGAAGTTTTTCAGATGAATTTTATAAACAAAATATAATATTGCAACCTAATTTCAATGTTTTATGTAAGAAGTTTTTATTTTATTTATTATATATTGTGTATTCCCAAATAACATAGATAAAAATAGTTTAAAATTTGAATTTCAATTAATGGTCTTAGAACAACAATGAATATTTTGTTTTATTAACTCAATATATTTTAGTTGTTATTCATTACGTTTTACATCTTGTTCAGTACCTATAACAAAATGGAAGTTTTAGGAAAAAAACGTATTTTTTTATACTTAAAAAAGTTCTAAAAACATATAGAAAAAAAAAAAATTGGTTCTTCTAAATTCTTTAATTTTTAAACTCTTTAAATACCATAGTTTTTTCTCTTAAACATTTCAGATTTTCTCAAAAAATTTATTAAAATACTTGTTTCAGAAGAATTATTGACTTCCTTAAACTTCTTACCAAACAAATAGGCCAAAGTTCTAGATCTTAATAAAGTTTGAGAAATTCTTTTGTTTAATATTTTTCTGTCTTGAAAGCTAGTAATAATAGATATTTGATAAATAAACAAAAGTTTAACATGGCATTCTTATAAAAAAACATATAAAATTAAGTGATTAGAGCAAGGTTTTTCAAAGTTTTTTGGCGGTTTGCACGCTTTATTAAAAATCCAACTGAAAAAATTATTGTTATTGGGCAAGCCCGCAATAAAAGTCCATTACGATACTGCCTTGTTATGATTGTTTAGCTAGTTAAATATTGCAAAAGTAGTTTATTTAAATTCAAAAGTAACATATATATAAATATATATATATATATATATATATATATATATATATATATATATATATATATATATATATATATATATATGTAAAATCAGAAAACAGAACATTGCCTAATTCGATAATCCATTTTTGATCGCCTTTTTATAGAATAACATTTATATATACACGTATTTACATTTATACACAAACAAACATGCTAATTTCAAAAGACCGAAAAAGAATGAATGCAAATCAAACCTGTTGATGATTACTTGATTGTTAGCCAAACCACTGTTATCACTTTTTCTGTAAGAAAATGATTTATCATTATTGCAAAAATCCCTGAAGATATTGTTGCTGTTTACACAGACTTCTACATCAAGCATCTCCGTCTTAACTACTTGCTTTTGCTCCCACTGCTTAACAATTGCACTTAACGTTGGATTATCTATCGTTTTGGTAAGCATAATGATAACGAGGTTTTTTGTACATCTCGCAATTGCTTGCACAACATTTTGATAAAGTGCGGACTTATTTGAATCAAGAACAACCATCAGATTTTCACATTCCATTCCTCGAAAAGCTCTTACATCTGTTATGAGCAACTTTTCATCTAAAAAGTGCTTCACTGCTTTATCCTTATCTGTCACCGTAACACATTTTGAGCTATTTCCCTGGGAAGTATACTTAACGTAAGCGTTTTCATTATCATTAAAAAAACTAATCACCGTCGCAATATATTCGCAATCATTATCATCCATGCAGAGTATAACCTTTTTACCTAAAGCCAAACAGTTATCAAAATATAAACCGTAACTAAAATTTAAATGCTTAAAATTTTACCTTTGTGCTTTAAATTTGCATACAAATGTACAGTTACACACACAAAGATAAATCATTACCTACTTCATTTCTAATCTTCTCGCACAAACTAAACAACGCACAGGCATTTTTTTTTTTGTTGTTTGATGGTATAAACCGTTTTAAGACCGGCTTCTCATGGTCAATTGCATGACCGAGATCGGATTTATCTCCATATGTAAACTTCACACGAAAGTTTGATCGAATAAAAACATTGAACCAAGGTTTTTTTACGATCTTTAACGCTTCATCTAAATCAGGCTCATAAAAAATAGTTTTGTCTTCGCATGATTCTGACTTGTTTTCCGACTCATTACTCAAGTCTGGCTTGATGCAAGTCTCTTCATCCGAGTCTGATCTATTGTCAAGCGAGCCTCTCTCATCTTCTGACTTTTCATTCTGATTACAGATTTTACTTTGAAAAACAGACATGCAACAAACCAAACTGTTCCTTGACTCTTCATCCGAGTCTGATCTGTTGTCACGCTCATTGTTAGTATTGTTGCTTTGAGACTGTAATCTATTATTTTTATGGACTGCTTGTTCTTCAGTATACTCGGAAAATGGTCTATCCAAATCTTTACCTAAGAACAGTTTCTTTTCCTCTCTTGAAGCAACTTCTTCGGCAACATTGATAAGCTCGTTTATCGACACAGTTGTGCGCATGGTGTAAGGGAGACCATAGACATCCATTCCAGTTTCCTTTAACATGTGAGTTTCGTACTCGACATTATTTTTTTTGCGGGTGGCTTTCATTGTTTGAGGAATCAACACAAAGAAACTTTCTTTAAACTCGTTATCTAACAAACTTTTTATTTCTCTTGCTTCCTCCTCAGTTAACTCCTCTCCGTTATATTCATCAACGATGATGTGCAGTTTCTGATGGAAATGCTGTTTTCTCAGTTCTTTTAAAGAATCTGTTAATCGCTTTTTTAAATGCAAAACATTTACGCCCTTGCTTGAGATTTTAGGAGATGCAAAGTTTTTCATGTAGCTATCAATTATACTGAGAGGATCGTGGGAGATGTAATATATAATTGAGTTTTCATCGGACACGTCTAGCGTTCTTTCAAGTTTTAGCATAGCCAGCAACGTTTTCCCGCTCCCATAATGACCAGTAATTATGATGTGGTTATTTGGTGACTCTAATGTTTCCCGCTGCTTTTTATTTAAAAGAAGAAATCTTGATTCAATATGAGAACTTCTGTCATCTCCTGGTAAAAAACATGGCATGTAATCATTAACCGCCGCAAGATATGTTACCACTCTACTACACACAACTTCAAATAAATCTGAGTTATTGTTTTCCTTTTGTTCTCTATGAATGTTAATAAAATCAATCCTAAATTTAATAAAGTCTAAAAACTTCTTTTGATCGCTGATTTCTTCAAAAAAAATAAAAAGATCTGTGTTTATTTGATCTTTAACAATATCTTCTCGAGAAGCAAAGTCTTCTCGCTTAATTTCTGGAGCAGCAACAAACGCCATGAAACATGCGTTGCTACCTTTCAAGATATCTTTATTCATGAAATAAACTAAAGTCGCATTGAAGAACGAGTCCTCTAACTCGGCCCTCGGATTATTTAACGCTTTCGCGATTTGGATAAATAAAAATACGTTTTGTTTTTGCATATAAGCAAGGAAATAGTCGCGATCTGGAAGTTCTCTCGAGTGATTATTGCATCTAAAAAACTGAATATGGTGATGGCTTGGGTTATACTTACATACCAAATATAATCCAGAGGAACCATTATTTAATGTGCTACATAGTTTATCTAACAACTGTACCATATTTTCATTGTTGTTGATGACAATAGGTTCGATGATTCGATCATTTTGGTCTTTAAAGTTTCTTTCAAAGTAATCTCTTGATACTTTTTGATATTTTTCAGGTGACATAATGTTTAAAATAAATCCATTTTCCTTTATGTATCTGACCTCTTTTGGTTGCTCGCAAAAGTTACATTCAGAGCATTCAACGCTTCCGGCATTGTAACCATAGAAAAAGTTTGAATACCAATTACATAACAGTGCTAAAAGTAAAATATCATGCAGGTTATAATCAAGCATTTTTTTGCAACGCCGAAAAGTACCTTTCGTACCTTTCATTTCTTCTTCTCTTTCTTGCCTAAAAGAATAAGTTTTTAGAGATTTAATTGTTAGATATGCGTTACTCAATCTTATTTCATTAAACTGTCTTCGAAGTTGAATAATAAACAAGTAAAAAATAAAAAAATCTCACAATTTCTTTGAAAGACATTTGCATTTTTTTATTACATCATCACGATCCAAATCAAAAAGTGCTTGGCGAATAGTAGGCCATTCGTTTCCAGGCAATTTTTCAGAAAGCTTCTCAGTGTAACGGAGAATTCTTTCACTCTTGACTGTAGTTTCGTGGTTAATTTCAGCAATCTCAGAATTATCCAATCCAATAAGATTAGCGTACCTATGACAAACTTCTTGCAATTCCACTGAAAGGATGTCACGTATTTTTTTGTCTATTTTTTCAAACAAAAGAGAACAATTGTTGAAAGCTTGAAGTTTGTTGTGTCATTGTTTTTGTTATCATCATCATCATTACCATTATTAACATTATCATTATTTTTATTATTACCGTTATCTATAATATGATTCCTACAGAAACGTTTAATGTTTAACGTCGTTTCGTCATTAGTTACTAGGCTTTAAAAGAGCGCGTTCTCTAAATGCAAGTGGCAATTGGAGAAAGATAGCTTAAGCGAGTTAAAACTTTTCCCTTTTGGAATTTAATTAATAGTTTGGCTATATTACACAAAGAATCATATTAAGATAAATAATCGTTAAGACCATATTATAATTGAAGTAAGTATATAAAATAGTTATATATACATTTTTATTAGATAAAGTAGGAAGAATTTTTATTAGAAAAAGTAGAAAGGATTTAAAGTGGAAAGAATTTTAACTTTTTAAACCGTTTATATTTTGTCTGTTTAAGTTTTTCTTTTAGCAGTTTCATTTTTACTAGCAAAAAGCAACCCGTAAAACGGGTTATGGTCGGTCTGTTACTTAATTTGTAGTATTTTATTTTTTAGAAAGAAAATAGGGGTATGGATGTTATTAATAGTTATACTAATGCTATTTCCATAATATGGTGATGCTATTAACTATTTTTGTTCTTCTTTAGAATATTTAGAAAAATAAATTAAAGTTTTGTGTCAACACTGACATGGCACGTTGCATGTTGTTGTATGTAAAGGTAAAATTTTATTATGAGAATTGCAGTTCTTATGAAAAAAAAAACAGGAAGATAAAGAGTTTTATTTGTATATATATATTTTGCATCTTTTTAAATTTTCTCTTGTCATTTTTAAAATTTTTGTTTGCACACATTTATTGCTTGCATATATGCTTTTTCGATATGTATGTGTATGTGGTAATATGTGCTTTATAGTTGTTTCATCAATTTGTTTTTATAATAATGTAGAGAGTTTTTTTATTGTTTGTGTATGTGTTAATGTGTGTTATATAATTGTTTTAAAGACGTGTTTAAATATGTATATAAGGTATACATTTAATCTTCTATACATGTTTAAACACATTTATTGTGTTTAGAGTTGGTACATATGTTTATATTATGTTGTTTCTGTGTTTTTAAAGGGCTGTGACTTGGTAAACATCTACCTGAAAATCAGTTAGTGTATTTTAGAGAAGAAGCAGAACAAATGACTTCAGACTGTGCAGCTCAACGTGATACGCACCTAACGGCATGGTTTAAGTTAAATACTGAAAATGAAAGAGCCATTTGCTATTCGTATGTAGACATTCCCTATCACTTTATATTTGATGATAAACATTGTAAATGGAAGGTTAGACAAAGGGGTGGTGATAAGGTGATAATAAGAATGTATAAAGTTAATCCAACCGGAGAATTGTTTTTTCTTAGACTGTTACTTTTGCAAGCAAAAGGAGCAACATCTTGGGAGGATGTGTGTACTGCTAATGGTATTGTCCTTGAAATGTTTCATGAAGCATTTGTTTTGAAAGGTCTGTTGCAAGATGACACTGAATGGCAGGATACTCTTTCTGAGGCGGTTTTTACCCGTATGCCAAAGCAAATTAGACAGTTGTTTTCAATTATTTTGACCTTTTGTGAACCTGTCAATCCTTTACATTTCTGGAATACCTACAAAGCTTTTATGATGGAAGTTTTCATTCACCGCTCAGTCCCACTTCTAATAGCTGAACAAGCTACTCTTCATCAAGTTAAAATGATTATTAATCAAAGTAGTGAAACGCTGGCTTATTACAATCTGCCTGTTATTGATGAGTTTATAGGCTTAAATCTAGAAAATTTTGATGAAAAGGTTCAACAATCTATTGACAATGCAAATCGAATGAGATTGTTGCTTAATGTCAATCAATTAAATGTATGTAATGCTATCCTTGCTGCACTGAATGAGCAACCAAGTGTAAGAAACCAACATTCTTGATTGTTTTTCATAAATGGACCAGGTGGTAGTAGAAAAACCTTTACTTATAATTATTTGATTGCTGAAACCATAAGTAGGGGCTTAAAATCTGCTACAGCTGCATGGAGTGGCATAGCAGCAACTCCTCTTACAAATAGATCTTCATTGCGTGGCTTGTTCAAACTTCCTGTTCCAATATTGGATAATAGCACATGTAATGTAACTCTTAACACTTTTCACGGGCATTTTTTAAGACAAGTTAGTTTGTCTTTGCTTGATGAAACATCCATGATACCTAAACATGCCTTAAATGCAATTGATAGGTTGTTAAAAGATATTTACAACGACAACTTTCCGTTCAGAGGAAAAATCATTCTTTTTGATGGTGACTTTAGGCAAATTCTGCCTGTTGTGAAAAGAGGACAGCCAGCTGAAATAGTGGAATCGTGTATAAAATGTACTTTGCATTGGCAATGGGTGCAGAAGTTTGGTATAGCTGTAAATACGAGAGTACAAGATGGGGAAGATGAATTTTTCCAATGGCTACTAAAACTTGGGAATGGAACAATACCTGTCAAAGAGGAGGATCCTTTTAAAGGATGCATTAAAATACCAAATCAGTGCATTATTAGAGAAAATGAAACCATTTTTGAAAAGAGTTTTGGAGATGCTGATCAAAATGATTATTCTAAACGCGTGATTTTAACACCAACTAATGTTGATTCATTATCAATGAAGAAGTGCTTGAATGTCTGCTGAGTGAGGTAAAAATATATATAAGTGCTGATCAAATTGATACTGATGACCTTAATGAAAGAAATAACTTTCCTATTGAGTTTTTGAACAGCATAACTCCTTCAGGTATGCCACCTCATTGTTTAAAATAGAAATTTGGTTGTGTAATTATGCTACTTAGAAATTTAGTATTCAAAGCTGGATTATGCAATGGTTTTTCAATGAAAGTTTGTGCTCATCAAAATAATTATATTTATGCAGAGGTTTAGACAGGTGTTTCTGGTGGTAAACAGGTTTTTGTTCCTCGAATTCAGTTGGCTCCATCAGATTCTAATTTACCTTTCTTTCTGAAACGTCGTCAGTTTCCTGTCAGATTGGCTTATTCAATTACAATTAGTAAAAGTCAAGGTCAAACATTTGATAGAGTTGGGTATATCTCAAACAACCGTGTTTCTCTCATGGTCAACTATATTTTGCATGTTCAAGAACTAGAGCATATGATATTTTGTTTATCAAAATTGATAATTATCTCATTCAAGATATGGAAGGTGAAAAGTGTTACACAAATAATGTTACATTTTATAATGTTCTTAATTTATAGTCTTCAGATTTTCATTTCAAAAATTTACTGTTTGTAGGTTTTAAGCACACTTTGTATGTTTAACTTTATTATTTTAAAATTTTTTTTCATAGCTTTTGATAAATATATCTGTCATTTAATATTGGTATAAAATGCTTTTATATGTGTTATATAAAACCATATTTGTTTAAAATTGTATATATGTCTAAATTATGTTGTTTCCATGTTTTCAAAGTGGTGTGACTTGGAATTATGTTGAGCAAGATTGATAACCTTGCCACCCAAGCGAAGTACTTACAGCAGAGGTGTGACTTGGCAGCATTTAGTGCCAGGTGGTGTTACTGCTTTAGAGCTAGGTTGTGTTGTTTAGCCTTTTTTAATTATTCTGGAAACACATAATAATGTCTGTTAATGTATAGCGTAATGTGTATGAGAGTGTATGCAAACTTGATCTTTGAATCTAGGGTGTTTTAATTTCCTAAATTTGAAGTAATTGAATAATTAATATTTAACATAAAAACAAATATGCTTTTATGTATTTGCATGTTTAGTCAAAAGATAAATATAGTTAACTTTAAATTGGTTTTCTAATTTGAATCGGTGAATGTTAAAAGGGCGGAAGTCCAACAATGTAAACTTTCGTGAAACTAAAAAAAACCGTACTACTTACTTAGTAAATTTTTATTAATGGTTTAAGAACTTTTTTTTTGAAGGGGATAATATTTTTTACCTTAAAAGCAAACATATACTTTTTTATATTTGTTTTTAAAGAACCTACAAACCAATTAACACTGTGGACTTCAGCCCTTTTAACATTTAACAAATAATTACTGCTTTTTTTATTAAGATTTTATTTTTGGGCTATAGGAAATAATGTCACAAACTGCAATAAATCTTTACAAAGTGTATATTTATGAATTGTTTATACATTTTAACAAAAATTATAATGAAAAAAAGG
This sequence comes from Hydra viridissima, assembly GCF_058129835.1. Taxonomy (NCBI): domain Eukaryota; kingdom Metazoa; phylum Cnidaria; class Hydrozoa; order Anthoathecata; family Hydridae; genus Hydra; species Hydra viridissima. The sequence continues at coordinate 482,196 of NW_028324300.1, forward strand.
TCAATTACAGAAATTTTATCAGCTATGCTTAATCATTTTCCCCAACATCTTCTGCTTCTCCATCGTTGCTTTCTGCTGTAGGCCATTTCAGTAGTTCATTATAAAAGTCAATATGGTCTTGTGGGATATACTTAATACACTTTCTTAAGTCATTCAATTTAGCAGATTTTATTGGAACCTTTCCGTTTGGGTAAAGTAGCTGTTCTGGCAGGTTCACTTTGCTTTGAGTATTTTTTCTCATCATAAAAGTATGTTTGGCAATACCATTGATAATTTCACTGGCTTTACATTGACCTATGTCATAATCGTATTGAAAATGGTGAAACTTGCTTATTGCAAACTGAGTTTGTTGGTTTCTGGGTTTACCTATTGTTTCGATTGAGGTAACGTTTTTTTTATAGTGAACTGGCCACCAACTTTTAACATCGTAAATTAGAGATGAACTCTACATCAACCACTAAAAACTTTCTTTGATTACTACATTTTAATATAATTTTTTTTATTTTTTGAATGCTGTACACTCTGTCATGCCTTCTTAACTCTCTTTTTATAATCGATAAGTCACGGTCACAGGGCAAAAAGCTGTGCCCTCTGATCGGGAAAAATTGATTGACCTTTTTAATCCACTTATTGTCAGTAAGCGCCATAAAAAGTTTTGAAAAGCAATGGTTTTTATTTTGCCCCCCACAATTATCGGCATAAAAGTTGAGTTCATCATCCCAGCTAACACAAAACGTTCAAGAAACGTTCGTAGAACGTTAGAAACGGTCGGGTACGTTCTAAGAACGTTTCCAATGTTCTTCGAACGTACTTGAATGTTTTGTGTTAGCTGGGATACTCTTGAGAACAGGTAGACAGGTAGTGCAAAAGAAAGGAGCAAGTTTCATTTGGAGACTTTCTAGCCTGCCCCTCGTGATAAAGGTAGAGTGTTGCAACGTTTCTCTTCACATCATGAATAGAAAATACACAAACCGTTAACTGCCTTAGGTAAAATAACTCTTGTACAGGTATTTTTGGCAGTGAAATGTTTTGCATATAATCTATGGCTAGGGACAAAACATTTGCATTTTTTTCTTCCCTAGCATCCTGTACATCTTGCTTTATGGCTTGGTAAAACATTTTTGCGCGTCTGTTATGTACTGCCAAGTCAGTTACTGCTGCTTGCTTAGCAACTTCATTAAGGTGAGGTGATTTTATCTTAAGCTTTAACTCTTCGCATATGCAACATGTGTCTACTTGATGTTGCCTGAAGCGTTAATGAAAGTGCTCATTGTAGTAGTTATAATAGGACTTGTAACTGAACTTTATCCCTTCATTTTTTTTCACGAATAGTTCATACATTAATTTCACGTTCAAATCTGCACTCAAAAAATACCTTTCCTTTCCGCCATAGTGGATCAGTTTTTTTGGAAAGGAGTCTATGTGAGCGTATACCTTAGCTAGTATATCATGGTTGGTAATGTAACTCGTATGTACTCCTCTCAAATCTTTAACTGCTTTTCCATCCATTTTTAAACCCCTTACTCTTCGAATGCTCTTTTCTGACACAGAAAATATTGATAAAAATGCCACAACACATACCTGTACTCGTTCATCTCCAATCAAAACATGGTACTTAAATTCCTTTTTGTTTCCGCCGTTACTTTTTCTTTTTCGTATAGTATCTTCATTGGCATCACGACTATTTTCTTTGCTATCTCTGGAACCAGGCCTCTTCCTCACAATATCTATAACGTCAATCAAGCCGTGTAAAAATAAATCCTCCTCATCTTTTGTATTGAACTAGCTGTAGAAGTTTATAAATGCATCATCGAGGTTGTCTTTGCCAATAGAATCAAAACACTTTCTTGAACAACTGAAAAAAAACATTATGATGTAATTTTACTTTATAAAAAAAATTATAGAAAGCCTAGTCTAGGAAACAAAATAGAATTTAAGTTAAAATACGATAAGTAATTGTAGACTACCCTAAAAATGTCATTCTATTGTCTTTGGCCTACAAATATTTACAACCTAAACACGTAATCAACTACCTAGGTCTATAGGCCAACTATAAATTACAGAGCCTAAATCTGACCAAATTTTAGACAAATTAAATTTGAAATACAATATGACAAAGGCCTGCCATGAAATTAAGAATTATTGTGTATTATCTCTTACCTGCATGGATCTCCGATAGACTTTGCATCAACTTTTTGTCCCCTGTGGTTTTTATATGCCATACCAGTAAGCCTAGATTTTTTAATCTTGTTCCTTTTATAATCATCTGGGTTTCTTATCTTTTTTTTTATAACTTGTATGATGGAACTCACAACCACTATCATCCATTTAAAAAAGCAGTTAATCAATTTAAATCACTAATAAAATGATCAAACGTAATAAATCAACTTTATTTACCACGCTGTTGTACAATCAAAACAACAAAGTGATGTTACGTATGGTCCGCTGTCTTCAGAGCAAAGTTTCTTGTTTTTTGTTAAAAGGGCTGAAGTCCGGACTTCAGCCCTTTTAACAAAAAACCATAACTTTTAGACACTGTACAGGCTAGAAAAAACTTTTGACAGACATCTTTTTAACACAAAATGATGGAGCTATCCTTTGAATAAACAAATTTGCAAAAAAGTCAATTTTGTAAAATATGTGACTTTCGCCCTTTTAACATTCACCGATTCATTTAGCCTTTCATATTTTAATTAGATTTGTTATTTTCGCTGGATTTTAGGATCAAAGGTGTAAATATTCTATTGTTATGTGTTATTGTTGTGATGTTTTGTTTTGATATTCATTTTTAACAATAGACACTTTCATGTTGGTGACTATTGTTAAAGATGAATAATAGGTAGTTTTGTTTACAGTAATAGAATAATAAAGGTAAAAAAAAATATAATATTAATGATAAAAATATAAATAATAAAAGTAATAGTGTATTAATAATAGTAATATTAACAATATTAATTCTAACAAAAATAATACTGATGATAATAGTATTAATAATAATAAAAATATAAATAATAATAATAATAATAATAATAATAATAATAATACAAATAAAAATAATAATAATAAGAATAAGAATAATAATAAAAACAAAAATAATAATAATAATAATAATAATAATAATAATAATAATAATAATAATAATAATAATAATAATAATAATAATAATAATAATGATAATAATAATAATAATGATAATAATAAAATTTAAATTAACGAATAAGAAGAAGAAGAAAAAGAATAATAATATAAGTAATAAAAATAGTAATAATAAAAATAATGGCAGTGTTAGCGATGAAAGTCATAGATTCGAAAATAATTTTAAAAGTTGTAGTGAAAATAAGAATTTTATAATTACAACCATATCAGCCGAGAGAATTATCGGGCCCTGTGGAAACTTTTTAACGGGCCCTCATTATGATCAATTATATACCCAGGACCTTTAGATGCATGCTCTGTTTATTGAAAATTAAAAATGAATAATAATCAAATCATGTAAAAGTCAAAACTTTTTCAATGTTTTAAAAAATATTTTCAAAAACTATTTGTACTGACTTTTTGCCCCAGGTAAAATATTCCAAGTAAAAAAAAATATCTCAGTCATGAAATATAATATTAAACTATATATTAATAGAACTAATAAAACTAGTTCAAAAATGTATTAATCCAACAAAAGATTAAAAAAAAGAAAAGTTGCTTACCCATCTTGTTCCCCTCTGCAAGTAAAACTATTAGAGAAGAGGTTGTAATAATTATTAAAAACAGTAACTAATAATTATGATAATACTAATAGTAATAATAATAATAGTAATAATAACAATAGAAGTAATAATAGTAATAATAATAATAACAATAATAATGATAAAAATAATAATAATAATAAAAATTGTAATAATAATAATAATAATAATAATGATAATAATAATAATAATAATAATAATAATAATAATAATAATAATAATAATAATAATAATAATAATAATAATAATAATAATAATAATAATAATAATAATAATAATAATAATAATAATAATAATAATAATAAGAAGAAGAAGAAGAAGAAGAAGAAGAAGAAATAGAAGAAGAAGAAGAAGAAGTAGAAGAGGAAGAAGATGAAGAGGAAGAAGAATAGGAATAATATTAAAAACAATACCAAAATTAATAATAATAGTAAACATGTTAATAATAAAACTAAATAATAAATAATAATAAAACTAAAAATAATAATAATAATAATAATATTAGTAATAATAATAATAATGATAGTAATAATATTAATGATAGTAATAGTAATACTAACAATGTTTGCTTCTATAATAATACTAATAATATTAGCTATTATAATAATACCGGAAATAATATTAGGTATTATAATAATATCATTAATAATACTAATGACAATAATAGTAATAATAATAAAAATGATAAACATTTCTTCTTCATTTTATTATTATTTTTATTGCTATTAATATTACTAATTTTATTCTTAATAATATTATTATTGTTGTTATCATTATTAATAATATTGTTTTCAATATTGTTTTTTTTTATTTTTATTATATTATTTACATTTTTATAATTGTTTTCTTTTTTTTTTTTATCAATATCCGTGTTAATATTATTCATATTAGTATTAAATGAAAGTTTTTAAAAAATGTGCTCAACGAACAAAAGAGTTTTGAAGTCTTTTTTCATAAAACCTTTAAATATTTCTGTGTTTTAACTAAAGTAAAAAAACGTTTTCTCAGTTATTTATAGAGATCACGCTGAAACTTTAGCCTTTCTCTATAAGTTTATCATTTTCTCTATAAAGTTAATCATTTTGTGTTCTATATTGTATATTTTCAAAAATTGATTTCTGATTTATTTACAAAACAGAATATTAATAAATCAAGAATTATTATAAATGTACAACTAGGCTATCTAAAGATTTTACAATATTCGGAAAGTCTGCGTATGACATGAATTCAGACTTCAGAATTCATTAAGTTGTTAAAATAAATAAATGCTCTCGTGTTCCAAAACATTAATTTGTTAAAAAATACCTTAAAGGACTGCATGCTACATTAATTAATGCAAGATGTGTTATCTCATTTTTTCTCTACCATACAAACCAAAGAATAGTCTTGGCATGCGATTCTTGGAATATATGCAGTTTTTTTCGTATTAACTCCTTTTTATTGCAAAACCTACGTGATATCCTTAACCTTCTTTCAAGTAAAAAAATTTTGATATTAACAGTAATTCACTTTGAAGCGACAATAAGAAAACAAAAACTTATGACTAGTAAGGAATATTTCCGGATATTCGATAGAAGATTTTTGAATAGAAAATAAACTAAATAGAAAATAAACCAATATATTTAGTCGGCAATACATGATTTACTCATCACTAGAGAGGTAATGAAAATCTTTTCTACAAATAAACAAATGAATTTTTCAAAAAAACTTTTATTATATTTAAATCGCAGACAAAGTAAGACTGAATTGGTCAAGTCAATAACTAATTATCAAACAAAATTATCAGTAATTTAAAGAAGAGTCAAATATTATGGCAGAAACGTGTTTTTATAACTTGGAATAACGCAAGTGTAAAACATCCTGATAATTCAAACGACCTTAAAGTTTTAGATCTCAAAAATAGGAAGAGGTAAAAGAAGAGTATCTTAGGTTACAGCTGAGTATTGTTTACGGACGTTAAATTTTGTGATTCCGTTTGGCTCTGGATAACCTAACAGATATTCAAGATAAACCTTAAATAGCAGTCTTTGTTTGATTTTTGTAATATGCACTTATTGCACTTATTAGCTGTTAAAAACAAGATGTTAATGCAAAATTTTAACTTTTTCATTTGATGTGTTAATGAACTGTTTATGAAATTAATCATTTACTTTTGAAATAATTTTTTTACGAAGATTTAAACTCCTTAAAGCTTTTTTTTGTAAAAAATGTTTTACTTTTTGTTCAATTGATGATAATGTTGTAGTTTTTCAAAGAAATATAAGAGGTCAGATCTCATCAGTTGCACTAATCTAAGTTTGTTACGAAGGCTACGTACTCAATGTGTAACAAAAATTTTAGTTAACCGTGATAAGTTGTAATATTTCAAAAAGTTTCATTAAGTATATCGAAACTTGATAAAGAGTTGCTCCCTTGGTACAATATGCCAATCAGTGTTCACATATTGTTGTTTCATGAAGGCGATTTATTTTAAGCAATTGCCTGACAATTGAAAAGATGTCAAAGGTAGCCTTAGAGCCTATTAATAAAGGATTCAGAAACATTTGGGAGTACAACACGCGTAATATTTCTCGCGAAAAAGCCGTGAATGTTTTATTTCATGTCTTAGACGTGTCCTCAGATACCCTCATTTCACTCATTTGCAAAAACATATTACATCGTCAAAATTCAGCGTCTTTAACTAATGCTACTTCATGTTTGCTGCTTGATCTTTGCAACCCAAAAATAGAAGATTTTGATAATAACTCCAAAAGTGAGTGAAGCTATAATACAGCTATTTTTCATTTCCGTCCACTACTACGACTAGTTAGAAATTTATTAATGGAAATATAAACTTAGTTTTTTTTGCTAGTGTAATGTTTCAAATGGATAAAATGAAAGCTTTTGTTTATATGTTAGCTTTTATTATTTGTCTATTTAATCAATTTTGAGACTTCAATATTTATATGCGTTTCTGTATTTTGTTTATATATATGATGTACCACGCCAACTTTATTTAAAGCATCCATTTTTGTAGACAGGTTAGCCAATTCATGCACTTGTGCAAAGTTTCATATCTAAATCTCCTTTTAAAATAGAATTATAACTTTTTCGTGCTAGATTAAGAATTTTTCCAATTTACTGCAGTTCGTAAATGTAATCATGATTTCCTTAATGAAACAGATGATTTCAGAAGAGATGATACAATTTAAAACAGTTCTTTATGATAGCTTATTTAAAAAGTGCTTTGCAATGATCTGCTGAAACATAAAATTCAGGTAACAGCAGACAAAGTTTTCCTTTTACTTTATATAATTCCACGAAACCAGTTATTCTGGAATTTACAGCTTACTTCAAAACGAAAATGCAGCTGTTGGTTTTTTACAGGTTATTAAATATTTCTAATTCAAAGGTAATGTTGAACGACGAATAATAGGATTAAAAATGCAGCTATTCCAGTTGAAGGAATTTCAGTAAATGTTGCCTAATAAATTGCGGAAGATTATTTTGTCAGTTTACATGAAGATCGAAGCTCTCAAATGCTTCTAAAATCTATGCAAGAAATCTTTAATTAGAGCCAATATCATTTGTTGGAATAGCTTGAAAAATCAAGTTCTTAAACCTGATGTAAGCAGTGGCAAAAAAAAAATCTTTATATGACTTTAACAATATTTAGAAATGAAATTTGGAAGAAAAAGCTGAGTCATGATTCTTATCAAGTTGCAATCAATTTGTTTCATAATAAAAAAAAAAGATATATCTGACTAAGTTAACTGCTTGACATGGTTAAAGTTCAATCAATTCTCAACAAAATATCTTGAGAATCTGTCACGTGGTTTAACAAAATCTTCTTAAGCATGAGCAATTGTGTTTTTTATACATTCATAGTTTGGACATTCTTAAAAATATTTTATGCCAGCATTCTCAAAATGAAAAAAAGACATCCTTTTTGACGCTTGAAACATATAAAGTGTGTTGTTATTGAAAGAATTAGAGATATATCACAAAACAAGTGTAGAGTGGTGAAAATTACAGACAAGCTTAACATTCAAATACTGCATTTTCATGAGAAGGGAAATGCACATATATCGCAATATACCACAATACAAACATAAAAAGACGAAATGCACAGTCTAACTAACCATTCAAATACTGTGTTTTCATCGGATATTATCGAAATGCAAAATTTGTGCAGTTATTTGCATTTGGTATTTTATTACTTTATTGAGCGGAAAAACAAGTAAACGTTCGATTGTTTGTATTGAAAACACTCTCTCCTGAATGTTGCACAGTTAAAAAATCGTTGATCGATTTGTTTAAATGCAAACGTAAGCTCCCAAAAATAGTTTGGACGAACTAATAACTTCAAGAATACAACGATTCATCTAATGAATAAACTATTTTATCTATGAGATTTCTAACTATATTTTATCGACGATTTTTGTATTGCTCAAGATTAAGAACTTGAAATTTTACCTTTAAAGAAGCTAAACTAAGCTAACCTAAAAATTAAATTATAAAAAAAAAAGGGACGAAAAATCAATGCTACCAAAAACATAATATTTAACATTTACAATAGACTGTAATAATGCTAACCTACATTTTAAAGGAGAATAAATTATTGATTATTTAAAAATCTTTTTTTTATAAAAATATAAAAAAACTCATTTGACGAAATTACCAAGAATTTAGTTAAATTACTTTAATTTTGTTTTCTTTAATTTATTAAAGTTAATATTTTTCTGCTAAAAGACATACACATAGTTCGTAATGAAATATTGAATCTAAAAGTAATTCACAAAAACCCAAAACAAAAGCTTGATAAAAAATTGGACGAAGTAAAATGAACGGATTGTTATTGCTGAAATGTTCTGATCACGGATCAAAAAACTTTTAAAAATGAATGAATGATAATAAATCAATTAGAGCACAAACATAAAACTTTACCAACCAAAACTGTTTCGAAAGAGTCAAACACCTAAAATGTTTAATGAAACAGAGAACAAAGCTGAAGAGGTTTAAGCTCGTTTAACAGGGGTAGATTGTATCACTTTTGCAACTTTGTTCATTGGTAAAGTTATTAAAGATGGCTGGAAAGGTCAAAGATTAACATCCCTGATGATCGACATGCTATAAAAACGATTGTTATGAAATATGAAAACTCGATGAAGCTTAAAAGTGCTCAAGATTTTCAAAGAAAAAATTTTAATGGAAAGAGAACTTCAACTCCTCTTAATGAGTGGACTTCAGAAGGAACTAGAAGATACTTGTGTCTTAATGTGGGTTATTCAGAAAAATGTCATAACGGTCTGAGAACAACTTGAACAAATGTTTCAATGCCTTTTGAAAGAGTAGTTATAGTTGCTACAGGCAAATTGAATGAATTCGGATTGAATTCCACCAACAAAATATATGGCTGTGTATTTGATAGTGCTACACTAATGAAGAAAATGGAAGGAAAAACGGGAGTTATTTGCTAACTTTGCGACTGCCATGCCATTCTCTTGCAGTATGTGATATTCTTTATACGAAAAAATGTTTAGCAATGGAAACAACCCAAAAAGTACTAATCAATAATAAAGGTAATGAAAATGAACAAACTGATTCTGATTCAGATGATGATCATGGTGGAATGAAAAAGTAATCGCTCTGTTGTTAAGGCAACCCAATTTAATGAGGACTGAGAAAATCACCTCTTAAAAATAATATTCTTCAAGTTCAAATGAAGATATTATTAGTAACTTATGTTTTTTAAGATCAAATCCTACGAAAAGAGAGAAAGAAAACTATTATGGGTAAAAATATACTTTTTGTAAATCACAAAAACGAGTTTTTATAAAATAATTGTAAATTAATCTATCATTTTTGCGAAATATAATAGTTAATCGATTAAACTAGCACCCCTAGATATTAGAATGGCGAAAAGAAAAAAGCAAAGTTAGATATAGATGTTCCGTTTAAACAAGTTTAAGTTTCAATTACAAAAGATTGCTTAGTATGCTCGATCGATATGCTATTACTAACAGACCAAACTTACTGATCTTTTGAGCAGTAAGAGATGCTAAAAATATTCTTTAACTTGCAAGTCAGCAAGGATCAGGAAGAAATCCTTCAGTTATCACCCCCTGGCTATAAAGTATCATCAAAGCCGGATTGGCTGGAACACATTAGGTCAATCAGAAAGATGGCAACCGATCTCGATTTTTCTGATGCAACAAGTGAACAAGATAAGCTGCCGTTAAAATGCTGTTTAAAAAGGTAATATATAAGAAGTATTTAAGGTATAACGTACTGACCCATTTTAGATACATTTGCAAAGTCTGTAAAAAAAGGCAAGTTTCTTTGTTTGATATTTTAAAAATCACAATCTACTAAAATATCTTTAGTCTTTGCAGGCGTTTTTATTGAATGAAGTTTTTTTAAATCGTTACGCAATGCAAGTGGAAGTGGTCACTGTTTGCTGCGATTCTTTACGCATGAGTTAGTAAGAAGCAAAGCTCATGTACCAATTGCTGCAACTACTCAGTTTTTTTGTGATTTGAAATTTTGAATGTTGTGAAAAAGAAAATGCTACTAACAATTTTATTTCAGTTTTTTTTCAAATCTTTATAAAGATTTTATATAAAAATCAGTTAAATATTATTCAGTTAAATCTTAATTCAACTGATTTAAGCTATTTCATGATCCAACATATTCTTAAAATCTAGAAGGATGAAAATCTGTTAGAAAACTCATATCGGAAATAAAAAATCAAATCATTTTACCTGATATTAATGTTTAATAAACCACGAAATTTCTCTCAACAACCCTGGATAAAAAGCGCTAAAGATTTTAATACGAGTTTAGATTTTTTTTTAGGAGTTGCTTTTTTAAATCTGACAACATAGTTTCGATTTCGATAATAATTCGATGATTTAGTTTGATTTAGCACCTCAAAAAGATTGTCTAAATTTACAAAACGCCAACGTAGATGCTGTTTCGGATAAAAAAGTAAATAAATAAATAAACAAGAAAATTACGATGCGATTATTCTAAAGTTAACTTTCAATGAAAACAAATATTATGCAGTTTATGCAGTTATTCTAAACTTGGCCGCGAAAATTTAAGCCCATAATAAGTTTGCTGGTTGAGTCGATAAAGTTTTTATTAAGATTAAAACTTTTTATGTAAATCAAACGAATGGTGGAGAAATTTCATTTATATCTAAATCACTTACAAAAACAAAACTTTGAAACGCAAAATAGCAGCAGCATAAAAATCAATACATTTTGCGGTATTTCCTATTGGCAGAATAAAACAGTGTTATAATTAAAATGTGTTGGAGACTGAAACAAAAAACTGCTCATTACTTTTTTAAGGTTTAATTTCTGATGTACCATCAGGAATACCCTCTAAGGTACCCCTCCGAAACAACCTCTATGGTACCTCCGATACCCTCAGAGGTACCTTAGAGGTACCCCTCTGAAAATTCTCAGAAGTGTCCCACTAAGACCTCTGAGGTAGCCTCTAGGACATGGAAATGTTAGATAAATGCTGTCAACTGCTCCTAAGTCAATGGAGAGGATAACCTGTGATCGATCGCTGAATACAATTTCATATTGCAGTTGATTCCCAAAACCTGAGGGGTGGAAAGAACCTCTATCTGCACATATTTCAAAGTCAAGAGGGGTGCAGTGCTTTGAGGGGTTCCTACCGGAAGCTATTGCATCACCACCGTTTGGTCCAATGACAATCACCGAAAAAGCCCAAGACCATAATAGGGTTGGATTGCCAGAATCTGTTGAGTTAACAACATAGACTAGACATACGGTACAAGGCACAATAGTCATATCTTTGCTTTAACTTTGGAAACAAATCTGCACTGTTTGACTAGAAGGAACTGCTATAGAGCTGATGAGCAAAGTTGACATGGTTATCAATCTTTTCACAATGTATCGCCTCAGTACGTCCCTCATTGGGTCGAGCTGCGTGCCACACATGCTGGAAAGAGAAGCCATTTTTGCTAATTGGTGATACAATAATTGGAGAAGGATCCTACTCTCTTATAGACACTTTTTTCGAATCTACGAAGCAGCAATGACTATCCCTAAGAGTATTGCTTTGTCAAGGGATGATTTAGCAAAATTTATAGATGACTATGCACAGAAAGGATATGAGGAGGAAACGGAATTTTTACTACGATCCACACCTACTGACGAAGTTTTAATTCCAGAAGAAAGGGGCTTCAAATAGATCAATGAATAGTTGGGTGAATTAAAGGCCGATGAGCTTAAGGACGGCTTCTATAGAATTTACAAAGCAGGTTTTCGAAGGAACCCCAGAGTTGTTATCAGCCCCATTTCTGTGGAAGGGAAGTTTCTAATAAAGAAGGTGAGAGATCATCTAGAGTTCGGATTAGAGCAAGATACCATACTAGGTTTATAACTATCTCAAGTAGTGATGGTGTTATCTTCAAATCCTTTGCTTGGATCAAAAGCACTTTTAGTTTAAAAGTGAAAGGAATCTTGAGTATTGCAGAAACAAGAAATATATCGTTACCAACAAATATCTTTGAGGTGATGGATGAGCTAAAGGTTAAAGCGCTTTCCGACCCTGAATCTCTTGAAAACGTAGATTAAGACATGAAAAGTCTAGAAAACTTATTTAATTAGTCAACAAAGATGGAGAAAATTCAACCATTTACGATAGAGCATCTGAGGAAGTGAGGAGATGAAGTCAGAAACTAGCTTAGGAGAATAATAAGGAGAATTTCGCAAAGGAGAATATTAAGATGATTACAAAGAAAATAAGGGAAGATATCGGAGAGAGGTATGAATTGCTCGAAAAAAAGAATGATAAATTTGAACGAGGAGAAAGTGAATGTTCAGGTGCTGAAGGAAAGGTAAGATATGCAAAGTTAGGCTTGAAGAACCAGTTCCAACGGGCAAGCGAACGGAAGGAAAAAATAAGGTAGATCGAGGAAATGATCACCATTGATGTAAAACCCGGTACTGAGGCCATACAAGTATCATTCCCAGGCTATATGAACAGACCACCCAACGGTAATGATGATAACTTTCTTCGGGTAGGCAATTCCTACCAACCAACCGTATATTTTAATGAAAATTTCGTGTATTAGTTAACTACGCCGCTTCCTAATGTCATCTTAGGAAAAGCAGAAGTCAAAGAGACAATTTAGGCATCCGTATTCAGAAACGGTATTTCTCAATGCTCAATACAGATTTCTCAAACTGAGACACCGTTAGTCTACATCAACGCTGATTTCTCGTTTAGGCTGTTCAAAATTCGCGGTAAACATTGCGACAGTAGCGCGTCTCAAATGCTATGCTATAATTTAGCGTCCATTCATAGGAGCATTTTACAGGTTATACCTGTATAAATCTCTATACCATTATACAGGTTATACCTGGAAAGCCGAGAAATCTCATAAATAAACTATTTTATCTATGAGATTTCTAACTATAATTTATCGACGACTTCTCTATTGTTCAAGCTAAAGAACTTGCAATATTGCCTTTAAATAAGCTAAACTAAGCTAACCTAAAAATTAAATTATAAAAAAAAAAGGGACGAAAAATCAATGCTACCAAAAACATAATATTTAACATTTACAATAGACTGTAATAATGCTAAGCTACATTTTAAAGGAAAATAAATTATTGATTATTTGAAAATCTTTTTTTTATAAAATATAAAAAAACTCATTTGACGAAATTACCAAGAATTTAGTTAAATTACTTTAGTTTTGTTTTCTTTAATATATTAAAGTTAATATTTTTCTGCAAATAGACATACACATAGTTCATAATGAAATATTGAATCTAAAAGTAATTTCAAAAACACAACACAAAACCTTAATAAAAAATTGGAAGAAGTAAAATGAACGGATTGTTATTGCTGAAATGTTCTGATCACGAATCAAAAAACTTTTAAAAATGAATGAGTGATAAAAAATCAATTAGAGCACAAATATAAAACTTTACCAACCAAAACTGTTTCCTAAAATGCCAAAAACTATACAGCCAAGTTCTGCCGCCGACTTTTATAAAATAGGGAACAAAGCTGTAAAGGTATAGGCTCGTTTAACAGCTATAGAACGTATCACTTTTGCAACTTTGGCCATTAGAAAAGGTATTAAAGATGGCTGGAATGGTCAAGGATTAACATCCCTGATGATCGACGTGCAATTAAAACAATCGTTATGAAATATGCAAATTCAATGAAGCTTAAAAGTGCTCAAGTTTTTCAGAAAAAAAGTTTAAATGGAAAAAGATTTTCAATTTCTCTTAATGAGTGGACTTCAGAAGGAACCAGAAGACACTTTTGTCTTAATGTGGATTCTTGAGAAAAATGGCATAACGGTCTGGGAACGATTAGAATAAATGTTTCAATGCTTTTAGAAAGAGCAGTTTTAGTTGCTACTGGCAAATTGAATGAATTCGCATTGAATTCAACAAACAAAAAGTATGGCTTTGTCTGATAGTGCTTCAATAATGAAGAAAATGGAACGAGAAACAGGAGTTATTTGCTAACTTTGCGACTGCCATGCCATTCTCTTGCAGTATGTGATATTCTTTATACAAAAAAATATTTAGCAATGGAAACAACCCAAGAAGAACTAATCAATAATGAGGGAAATTTTAATGGAGAAGCTGATTCTGATTCTGATGATGATAATGGTACTCTAGAATGCTGGAATGAAGAACGTGATGGCTCTGTTGATGAGGGAATCCATTTAATAAGGACTAAAATAATCTTAAATCAAAGGATAGTAAAACAGTAAAGAGGTTTACAAAATCACCCCTTAAAAATTATGTTCATTAAGTTTAATTGAAGATACTATTATTAGCTTATGTTTTTTAAGATCAAACCTGATGAAAAAAGAGAAATAAAACCTTTATGAGTAAAAATATAGTTTTTGTAAATCAAAAAAATGAATTTCTAAAGATTAATTTTAAATTAATCTACTATTTTTGCGAAAACTTATTGATTATCGATTTATCGAGGTTTGGGAATAGTTTAGTTAGGAATGGGCAAGGTTTAATCTAAAAGGGCTAAACTTATAATCGCCGTCCTCAGTATATTCTTTAATATAATAAAACTCAACAAATGTTCTATTAATGTGTAATGCTAGCACTCTTACTCTTATAACTTTTATATAATACCAATAACATTCTCTTACGCTTCTTGCAGTGTTTAATACTTTTTATTTCAAATACTCCTCTTTCTTTTATATCTTCTTTTATTACAAATATCTCTTCTTTAATAAAATCTTCTGGTTATTCTCCAACAATTAATATTAAAATTTTCTTCTTTTCTTCTTTTATTCAACTGCTTATTAAACTGCTTGTTCATCAAAGTACTCTTCTTATCACAAAATTCTTTTTGTTCTTTAAAGTCCTCTTTAAATCTCTTAAAACTCTTTTCTCATCAAATTCTCTTTAAATCTCTTAAAAACTCTTTTCTCATAAAATTCTCTTTTAAATCTTTTCTTCTAAAGAGACGAACTCCTTATCTCTAATTCTCTCAACTAACCCTTCTAACTGTTAACTTCTCCAAATCTTCTCCATGCAACAACTGTCCGATTCTTTCCTTTTTTTGAGCTTTTATAGTTTTTGCTTGTTTTCCTGTTGCGATATCTTTTCATTTATTTATATGGCAGGTTGATGAGTCTTCGTGTTTACGTCTTTTCTCAGTTGTGTTTAACTTTTCTTCGTCTACTTACGTGATAGATTGATGAATCATCGTATATACGTCTTTTCCGATCGTTGTTTTTGACTTTTCTAATTGTCGCTTTATCGTTTACGAGTCTCCACATTTACGTCTTTTCTCAGTTATTGTTTTTAACTTAATTCTTTTTGCTTTATTATTTATTTACGTGAATAGTGGACGAGTCATGTAGTATGTGTCTTTCCTGATCGATGGTTTTAGCTTTTCTTATTATCGCTTTATCATTTACGCGTCTTCGTGTTTACGTTTTTCCACAGTTGTATTTAACTTTTCTTCTAACGCTTTATCACTTATTTATGTAAGAGTTGGTGAATCATCTTGTGTATATTTTTATCGATCGTCGTTTTTATTTTAGTTCTCCCTCCTCACAATATATATATATATATAAATATATATATATATATATATATATATATATATATATATATATATATATATATATATATATATATATACGCATATAGAAACATACATGAGTGTATGTATGTATGTATATATACACTAGACACTAGATAATCGGTCTCGAGTCTCAATTTCTCGTCTGGTATCGGTGCGATACCATACAGTATCGGTATCGAAATCACGCGATACTGCTACCGAAAGTATCGTTAATGTTGGTGCCGTTTGGTATCGCTCGGTCTCGATGCGATACTTAACAGTATCGACTTCGAGATCACGTGATACTGGTATCGAAAGTATCGGTTATGTTGGTATCGTTTGGTATCGCTGCGATACCATTCAGTATCGATATCGAGAGCACGCGATACTGGTATCGAAAGTATCGTTTATGTTAGTATCGTACGGTCTCGGTGCGATACCTTACGGTATCGATATCGACACTAGTATCAAAAGTTGGTATTGTTTTGTACCGATAGTATCATATGGTATTGCAACTCGGGTCATCATGAGAACTTCCATGTTATTTTTATAAACGATTTGTAATTTGAAATAGTAAATTCGTATAATTAATGAGATATACATATGGCTCATTTATTATAAAAAATAGTTCTCTAAGCTGGTTGTATGACATCATGTTTTTAACTTAATTTCTCATCTGGTATCTTTGTTTTAATTTAAATAATTGTGTGGTATCACTTCTGTATTTTAATTTCTCATCTGTTATCCTTATTACAATTTTTTCTACCGTGATTAAAAGGAAAGAAAAGTTTTTTTCAACATTTATTTTTATATTAAATTTTTACAAATAATTTAATTATGTTAAACAGTGTGCAAGGGCGGACAAAAATGTAAGGGAGAGGGGTGGTATTCAGGGTAACTACCCCCTTCCATTATCTAAGAAACGTCAAACTTCAAAATGTTATTGATAAAATTAAAAAAATAAGAAAAAATAAAAAAAATTTATATAACCATTCAAAATATTTAATGTAACTAACTATCTTATAACCTTTCTAAAATCATTCTAAATATCAAATGAAACAGTTTTTTTATTTTTAAAAAACGCAAACCTTATTTTTTATATTTTTTTTTGGTCCGACAACCCCCCTAGAAGAATGACCTGGATCAGCCCCTGCAATGTGTAATTTTCCATGACGTTATTCCATTCAAGCGAAAATTTTCTGTGCGGATATAATCTCCAAGGGAATAGTTTTGCAATCATTAAAGAGTGTTTTTCATATAATTCTCCAAAGAAAAACGCTTGTGATGCAATGGTTAATGATTATTCTAAACGAGTATTAGAAATGGTTATTCAAAGGGAATTAATTTTGTAACTATCATTAACTAGAGTTTTTCATATAATTCTCCAAAAGGAATCGCTTGTGATGCAATCGTTAGTGATTATTCTAAATACTTATTAGAAATGATTGTTCAAAGGGAATTGATTTCGTCACAGTCACTACAGTTATTTTAATTTAGTTAATTGTGTGATATCGCATTCATATTTTAATTTCTCTTCTGGTATCGTTACTTTAACTAAATCTCTCGTGGTATCGTAATTCTCGCTTTGTTCTGTGTTCAACATTCAACAACTAAACTTTAGTTTTAAACAATTAAACATAAGTATACTTTAGATGTTAAAGAAAACTAATCTTCACTCGTTTTGCCTTTTACAGCATCTTTTATCTGGGATTATTTCAAGAAAAATATAGGTAAGCACTACTTACTAAGTATTCTTTATACTTTATTCTCAAAAGGTAATTGGCGGCAATGTCGGGAAGTAATTCTAAAATTTATTACCGGCAGAATTATTGTTATATTTAGTAACTTAACTTTTTGCGTGGCTAAGCGGATAAAGCTATGGCGTATAAGCACGGAGTTCTAGATCCAAGTCTTTCATGAGAGTTAAACTTTTTAAAATTTTTTTTTAACTAAAAATGCAAGTTTTTTTTTACATCTTTACGTTATAACTATTATTGTTTATTAACTATTAAGATTTAAAAAAAAATTAATTTAATTGGTGGAGCAATAGTTCATAAATTGCCAAGCACAATGTGCTAAATTGATGGCCAGGTTGTATGCCAGTCCACTCTGAATTTGTTTTTGTTTCATACTAATTGTAAAAAAGAAAAATTAAATTCACGCATAGCAAAGCGTCTTTTTTTGATAATAATATTTTTGAAATTAACTCTTATGACATTTTATAGATGTAAAATTTACAGTAAATGCCCCAAAAACTTACTTTTGCCTCAGGCCCCAAGTGAGTTCGAAGCGTCCTGGTTCTGTTGTTTTTAATAAAAATAAAATAAAATGATAATAAAAAAGTAAAACTATTCTATTTGTTATTAAACTGTATTTTAAATTTTCAGGAGAATCCGCTCTGTGTAAAACTTGTGGAAACAAGTTTGCAACAAAGCAAGCCAATACTACTGGCTTGCGAAAGCATATTCAAACACAACATAGGAAGTTATTCATCGAACTTCAAAAAAATGAAGACGAGCGGAGATCAGAAGTAGATGAAGAACTAAACGTAATCGAGGCAGGTGCTTCTGGATCCGCAAAAGATGTAGCCTTCAAAACTCTCACTCTCCCGAAGAAGGCGGTTAATAAAAAGTGGCCACTTCAAGATCGGCGTCAATTAGTAGTTGATCATGCCATCATTACTTTGATTGCTACTGAGTGCTTGCCGTTCAGATTTGCTGATTCTGAAAATTTTAAGAGGTTTATGAACAAAATATTACCAAATGCCACAGTAAAACATTCAACGACTTTCTCAAAAAATAAATTCCTTCGTCTTTATCATACACTGAAGGTAGTTATGCATGAAGTTATGGAAAAAGAGCTCATAGATCTTAATCAGGTTGTCATAACCACCGACCACTGGACATCAAGGGCAAATGATTCATACATGTCCGTGACATTACATTATATCTCGCCAGACATTGCCCTAAAGAAATTTACATTAGAAGTGTGCCTGTTCAAAGAGCGACACACTGGTATCAACATTGCAAAAGCACTTGATAACGCACTCTCATACCCTGAACCATTAAAAAAGATACCCAATAAACTGTGTGTTATTGATCAGGCATCAAATATGGCATGTGCTCTAAACAACAGTGTGTCTTTAATAACTAAAGAAGAACGTTCTGTTACATGCAGTGATCACAAACTCAACACTGCACTTCAAAGAACAGTTGAGGGTACCCTGGAACTGAAAGATGCTTTTCTTAAAGCCAGCTCACTTACTACCAGGCTTCATAAATCGACAGCCTTCAGTGCTTCGTTGAAAGATGCTTGTTCTAGGTTAGATGTGAGTTATCTTAAAATACCCTCCACAGTAACCACGAGATAGAACAGCCATTACGATATGATGCACGTCATGCTTCGACTGAAGGTTCCACTCATATACATACGCGATACAGAAGGTGATGATTGGGAGAAAACCGTACCTACAGATGAACAGTTCCTACTCTTTCAAGCTATTGTTCCAGTGCTTAAATCTGTTAAAGAATTATCAGTTTTTTTATCTTCTGACACAGAGATCCGAATTGACATGTCACTGTGGAAAGTAACAGCACTCATCAACTTCATCGAGAAAAAAAAAAAAAATTATGTTACTCATAGAAACAACAAATTAGTAGAATAGTTCTTGGAGGACTTATCAGAACTAAATAAGAGATTCCCAGACAATGGCCGTAAATTACCCGCATTTGCACTAGGACATTACCTTCATCCATTTTTTCGTGGACATCTTCTTGATGTTGACGACGAAAATATTCAAAAACTGGTTGAAAACCATCCCACAACCAAAGAATACTTTGAGAACTCTTCATTGTCTGTCTCAAGCTCCAGTAATAACAACGGTAGTAACGATTCCGTTGCTGATAATGCACAAGGTTTGGAGGAAAATGAGAACAATATTATTTTAGCAAAATATAATGAAGATACTTATTCATATCATATACACGAAAACCCTCCTATTAAACTTGAAATGGAAAAATACCAAAAAACAATAAGATCCAAAAATGCAGGAAAAACTGACACCTTAGCATGGTGGAAGCAGCATGCAGAGAAATTTCCTATCCTTTCGGGTGTTGCAAGATCTTCGTTGGCAACTCCATCAACCTCCGCATCATCTGAAAGAGCATTTTCTGCTTCTGGCCTTGTCATCACTGATCGTAAATACAATCTCGATAGTGACAAGGCAGATAAGCTTTCATTTATAATGCAGAACTATTCCGCTCTTGAAAATTAAATTAAAAAATGGCCTATCGAACAAGAAAATAAAAGTGATATAGAACATGAATCAGACTTATCTTTGTCAATATTAATTGAAGAAAATCTTAAAATACCAAAGAAAGTACGGGAAAGGAAAAAACAACTAATGGACAATAGCCAAAGTATTGTAGATTATTAAAAAACAATAACTCTCTAAAAAGGAATTGTACTTGTATTTTGTTTATAAAAAATTCAATAAGTCACATTTTAATTTTTTGTTTTTTTGCTTTATTGAGAGATTCGAGTCGAGACCATGCGATACTATACGATTCTTTTTATTATCGGTATCGAGTGGTATCGAACCGATACTGATAGTATCGACATTAGTATATAAGCGATACCATACGAAACGAGACCATTCTTCTCGGTATCGACTTATACGATACCGATTATCTAGTGTCTGATATACAAACATATAGACTCCCGTCCATAAGTTTGGATGCAACTATGGCAACTACAGATATTAAGAGAAATGTGTCAGAATAATTTTGATTTGTGACTTTAATAAAACAAATCGATAATTTTCTTTTCTTTTATTAGATGTTATGAAAAAATATATATAATAGTGTCAAAAATTATTACTAAAATAAAATGTTTTTATTTTAATCATCTTTTCGTCAAAATGATGATTTAAATAAAACCTTTAGCTTTGGCTAACGCTTGGCAGATACGTAGCATGTGATCAATCAATTTTTTAAAATATTGCGCATCATTATTTTTCCATATGTTTAAGATTGCCTCCCAAAGATTGTTTTTACCCTTTGGTGGAGTTTTTTAGACTTCTCGATCTAAATGATCCTACAATTACTCAATTTGGTTACAATTAGGACTCTACGGTGGCCAAGTCGTGAACTTCAACAATTCTTCCTCTTGTTTTTCATTTAAATACTGCTTTAGCACTTTAGCAGCGTGTTTAGGATCGTTATCTTGTTGGAAAACGAATCGTAGGCCAATTAATTCGGTTCCACAGACTAAAACATGTTCTTTCAAAATCTTCAAACAGACTTCTTCTGTCATTTTCTCGTCAATTTTAGCGATTGATCCCGCTTGGCCACCACCGAAACAACCACAAACCATTATATTCCCACCTCAATGCTTAATATTTTGCATAGTAGATTGCTCCAGCATTCTTTCTCCTACCCGACGACGAGCAAATGACTGGCGTTTATTCTCAAAAAACTCAAACTTTGATTCGTGTGACCAAAGTACTCGATTTCACTCTTCTACCGTCCAATTTTGTGTTCTTTGGCCCAGACCAATCTTTTTTGTTTGTTGGGGGTTGTAAGACGTGGTTTTTTAACAGCCACACGACCTCTAAGCCCTACTTCAAGAAGTCGCCTTTTTACCGTCGTTGTACTAATTTTTGTGGTATGATGTTCATTAAAATCAGATTTTGTAAAGAATTTATTACTATGAACTTATCCTCTTTTTTCGTAGTAGAACGAGTTCTCTCTACTCTTTTACCTTCGCAGAAAGACCCCATTTCTATTTTTCTTTTAATCGTTTTGCGGACACAACTCTCTGAAATGCTGAGGCGTCGACCAATATCTCGATTAGAAAAGCCTAAATTATGAAGGGTCCTAATTTCAATACGGTTTTTGAAATTTATCTGCCCTCTTTTTGCCATTTTAAATAACGAATCTTATAAGAATACTAAAATAAATAATTAATTTGAAAAAATGAGAAATAAAGTTAAAAAAATTTTCTTACCAAAAACTAATAGTTTGAAATCACTAAAATCATTAATTTTCAAAGACTATAGATTTATTAAATTTTTAAAGCAAAAAAAAAAATCTTATAACACACTCAACTTTAACTAATAATGAGAAGAGACAAAATAAAAAGTAATCTTATCTAAAAATTTATTTATTTTACGATACAAGTGGGCATCGCTTAAAAATGTTTCTCTTAATTTTATTTTGTAAATAATAACAAATTTAATAATGTAAGAATATATTTCTTTTAAAAATATCTCCCTAAACTATGTTCTCACAATACTTTAAGATGAGACCAATGTAGACACTCTTAATTAGTTTTATTTATGAGTTTAAAACGCGTTTTGTTTATTTTTGTAAGGTGCGTCCAAACTTACGGACGGTAGTGTACATACATATATATTTTATAGCAAATAACTTTTATAACAAATCCTTATTAGAAAAGTCTGCATCAAGCTCGCACTTGAGTTGACATTAAACCTGTATTATGCAACTTATTTTTAACAAGGTAATAAATTAAAATACTGAAATACATTGCAATATCCCCTGGAAATGCTGTATGAGATCATAAGAAGAATCCTCAGAAATGAAGGATTATTCATTCGTAAAATTTCTCAGAAGAAAATCTCTGGTATCTACAGCAAATCAGAAAAAACGACTTTGTAATACCAATAAATACCAATATATAGTATAGCAATAAATGTTTTGAGTTTATTTTAAACCCTTTATCGATATACTGTTATAAAATTGAAAAATATCTGTTTTAGTAAGTACAGTGTTATTGGAAGAGATGTGGATTGTAATGTTTAGCAAAGTAAATTGGTTGAAAAAACGTTAGTATGAACGAAAATTACTGCGGATTCACTACAATATTGTTAATTTTAAGAGGTTGCAGACAGTTTTTACGGTAAACGGAGAGTGTTTTTTAACTTAATTTTAAACGCATAAATCATCCACATATTTCATGTAATCATTTGAAAATTACACACCTTTCAAATAATTACATGAAAAGATGATACAACCTTCTAAAGTAAATGTTTGAAATTCTCAACACTTT
This sequence comes from Hydra viridissima, assembly GCF_058129835.1. NCBI lineage: Eukaryota > Metazoa > Cnidaria > Hydrozoa > Anthoathecata > Hydridae > Hydra > Hydra viridissima. The sequence goes on from NW_028324300.1 coordinate 505,088, forward strand.
GTCCGCCATTCTTTTTCGAGTTTATTTCGATGTAATTTATAACTAATATTCCCACTGGAAACAACATTTTTCTATCAAAATAAAGTTTGAGAGTAATTTTGTTTTGATTTTACACTTTAGAAAAAACTTTTATAAAATGAGTATACATTTTGTTTGCTCCAATGCTATATTAATGTAACCGTGTGTTAAAATTTTAAATATTTAAAATGTCTCAAGATTGTAAATATTTTTAAACATTTTTAGTTTATAAGCATTAAATTTAAACTTTTTAAAAGAGAAATTTTTAACATCGGAAATTGATACTAAAATGGATACGGAAATAGATGTACATATCGCGAGGTTAGAATTATTTTGTTCGTTTTTTAAAATTTGGGAGAAAACGACTTATTAATTTGAGTAAGTATTGCGTTTACTACTTTTAAAATAAAGTTTATTTTTAAACTTTTTTTTTCTAAATAATTTGTTTAAACAAATAATTTAAAGCATAAGTTATTATTTCTTTAAAAATTGAAGCTAAATCTTTGAGTAATTTTTACTTTTAGAAAAAAAATCAATATCTTTCTCTCAACGTTTAAAATTGGAAGATACCGTGGTGTGACCGAACAAAGTCCTCTGCTTTAAGAAAGTCCTAATTTAAGAAATGACAAATTTCGTCTATATAACAGAAATATTTGGAGAAAATTACTTAGTTATTTTAACTAGATATCTAGTTAGTTAAAATAACTAATTTTTTTTCTTAATGTTTATTTTATATTTACGAAATTTGTCATTTCATAAATTAGGATTTTCTTAAAGCATAGGACTTTGTTAGGCCACACCACGGTAGAACAAAATAATTTAAACTTCGCGATATACTGAACAAATTTAATACGATGTAAAACTTACATTTCCTTTTTTATCTTTACGGAAAACGCACGATTTGGTTTATGATTTTGGGATTTGCTCATTAGAAAAGATCTCTTTTAAAATGTTCGTCGTGCTTTGTAATTTGAAACGGCTGGTTTTGTGAAATTTGCTCATTCGGTGTTAAAGAAATATTTTATGCATTTAAAAATCGGTCAATGTTCGGCGGTTTACAGCCTGTGAAACTAGATCTATAAATTCTCCCCAAACATGTCTGGCATCATGTTATTCAATGAGAAATTTATGGCAACATCAATTGTTCAAAGCTGACACACAACCCTTGAAAGCACTTCTATAATAATAGAAACTTTAATACCTCTCCTAAGGAATGTCCGGGTCCTGATACAAACCGAACAACATTCAACCCGAACGGATATCGGATATTAATATGAGGCAAAAAATATTTTATTTTTACTATTTACGGGTATAACCCGATAACGTCGATAAGATCGGATAGTTGAAAATTTTTCATACCTGACCCGACTCAATCTTTTGAGAAATTTAATCATCGGTACCCAAAAGTTATTGATCCTATCGATGCTCGAACCCAATTACCCGTTAAAAAAAAAAAACTCAAATAGTTTTTGAGTGTTCTGAGGCTGTTTTCTGCATAATTTGATACTCAAAATTATATAAAAAAGCTCTTTATTTCAATTAACTTTAACAAATGACGGGGAAGCTTAAAGTTCAAAAAATCTATTGCATACTACACCACTTTACTTCTTGTTAGTGTAGTAGTTTACTTATGTTCAATCCTTACAGCAGGACTAAGTCTTATCTTAAGTGAGTACAACGCAGTAATGGCAAATATCTCATTTTTACTTGGCATTTCGGCAGTGAATCAAAATTTAATGTATTTTGTCATTCTATTCGTGCAATCTGATTAGCAAAATTACTGTATCATACCCTTTATTTGAAATGCTCAACTCTGATTAGTTGTTACGTAGATAAACCAAAATTAGCAAAAGCGATCGCAAAGCATGATTGTGTGTTTTCAGAATTATTTCCTTTTCCGTTTCTTAATGTTATATGAGAAAGGCTATTATATTAAAATTAAAATCGGCCGTGCGTAAAAGAGCAAAACTTTTCAAAAATGTTTGCAAGCCAGTCAAGTGCTCTGTCATTACAAAGTCTAGGTGAAATTGGTACTGAAAACGAAGAAAATTCATTCCAATACCATTTTCAGATCCGGATGACCCACTTCCCCATGAAAGGGAAGCCAAAACACCAGCTAATATATTGCTAATTACCTTAATTTCTTTGTTTAGTGCTTGTGTTTTTTACACAAACTTAATTGCCTTCAAGAGTTGCTTTAAGTTGCCAAGAATGAAGAGACAATAGAAAGCGTTCAAAGTTTTATTCAAAATTAATTTTAATTATTTGGCGTAGGTTTTATTAAACTTGTCATCTTCGAGGGCCGCCCAAAACTAAAACGCCTTCTTACTCACGAAACTGAGGAAGGAAGTGCATGACAAAAACGTTTTTCAGGTGTTCGGGCTATCGATTGTTTAACGGGCATATACTTAAACTGGTTCGGGATCCGAAATATTTTTTGAAATTACCCGTTCGGCGGCCGAACATGAGCCGATGACATTCCCTGATCTCTACATCTTCAGCAAACACTTTAAGTTCATAAAAGGTCAGGAATTAACTTGATTAAGCAGTTTTATAGTTAGATTACTTCAAACCTAAAAAAGCCTACCCTATGCTTCATTTAATGGATATTCGCTTTTTCCATAAGAAAGATATCATTTTTAAATGGTCATGAAGGTTTAATGGTGACTTTTGTAGAACTCGCTTTTAAGATTATACTTTGAGTATTTGCTTACCTAAACTACTTCATCAAAAACATGAAAGAGTACGAAATTATTTGTTATATAGTGATTGAAAATTGAAAAACACTCACTTTTATAAATTAGTTTGTACATATATTGAGAAACAAAAAAAAAAATGGTTTGAACCTGCATGAGTTCTGTGCGTTCCGAGACCTTGTTTTTGAATAATCAGCTGAAAATCTCTTTAAACTTTAAACGCCACCCTATCTTTTGAAACATGCTACAGAATCTCTATGCTTTTTCGTGCTACTGCTGAGCTGACAGCCATCAGTGCCAGTATTTTGAAGTTGTTTGTTTTTTCTTTTCGGCTTGCTAATGTGTTATATCCAAAGGATAAACGCCGCAACACGCCGCAACACGCCGCAAAACCAACTAGCAAAAACTTTCAAAATGTTCTCTTTCGCATTTCTTTATCAGCGCAATCAAAGCAAAATGATCAGAAGAACTTTTTATGGCCAATATAAAAGAACATTTCAAAAATATAAAAAATGATTTGAAAAATGAGTTTAAAGCCGTAGGCTGTTCTCACAGAAACCTAATGCCTGTTGATGGCAATTAGGTATTTTTATTCTAGGCAAATGGTTCTAGAAAATGTTAGAAGTATACAACAATCTTCAAAAAATGCTCAGCTACATCTTTTTTTAATATTTTAAGTGCATGAACATAATTTCCCAATACTTAAGGCATCTCTAACTATTTCGCGCCTTTCTCATTTATCAGAACGTTATTGTGACCAGTGCACTGGTCACAATTACGTTCTGATAAATGATAAATCTCATTACACTGCAGTATAATGTGACCAATGTTGAAGTTTACAAAGATTTTAGGGAAAACGCGGGAATAAAAAAAGGAAAATTATCTTAAAATTTGAAATGAGTGTTCAAGTTTAACCCTACTTTTATGTTGGGGACCCCACAAGTAGTTTGTTTTTGCATTATATATTTATGTAGTTAGTATTTTTTTTCAAAATTTTATATATCTGTTAAATATCAGATGTACAAAGACCAAGAAAATGTTTTTCGAATATTGTTTCCTTTTTTTAGTTATTTTCAAAAATATCATATGGACCCCAACATAGTTTTTCTTATAAACTTAATTGTTTTTTATAACTTTTGGTTTTAAAAACTGTTTTTATTTTTTTATTTGTAAATCAATCTTTTTCTTTGATATTTTTAGATAAATTAGTTAAATTTAGATTTCATAACAAATGTTAGAACTTATGGCTGAAAATAAAAAATGAGTTTGTATTGGATACTCGGTTTAACAGGCTCAGGAACTATTGTTTGCATCACTTGATAGAGATCCATCAAGTGAAGAAGAGTTAACATCTGATGAGGATGAAGAGGAAGAAGAAGTTGTTGAAGAAACAACAGGCAGCTCAGAATATACTAAGTTATCAGATGATGCTGATTTTCAAGTAGATACTCCTACAATTTCAAAAGTAGAGAATAAGTCTACACCAGTATTAGGAGCTAGAAGATGTAGAACTAGTGGTGGTGTTAGAGGCACTAGCAGCACTTATAGTACAAATAGTCAAGGGAAAATATGTTATACAAATCAGGTATTAGAAAGAGGAATTATGCATAATGATAGAGCTGGGGAAATAAGTCCTGGTAAAACTAATGAAACATGGAGCTGGGGAAATAAGTCCTGGTAAAACTAATGAAACATGATCTAGTTGAAGTCATAAAAGGACCTTGAAGAAATGTTACACTGGACAACTTTTTCACAACAGTAGCACTTGCACAAGAACTTTTGGAGAAAAAATTAAGTCTAGATGAAACGATGCGCAAAAATAAAAAAAAATTCCTACAGATTTTTTACCTGCTAGAACACGAGAAGTCTACTCTTTATTGTTTGGTCACTAAGAACATATATTTTTGGTTTAAATAGAAAATGAGGTAGATGCAAGCTCTGTGTTAAATCACTTGATAAAAAAGTTCGAAGTACTTGTGATAAATTTAATAATTTTGTATGCTGTACACACAGCAAAATGTTTGTGAACATTGTGCAAAGTAAACCATACATGCATTTATATTTGTATATATGTGTGTTTATATCATTGGCACATACAAATGTCATATTTGTATGTTAATATATTATATATATAATATATATATATGTTTAGATTTTTTTTAATAACAAAGTAATGTATTATTTTTGGTAAAACAGAATAAAATTATCTTTGTTAATCTTTTTAAACAACGAATTATTTTATTAATGTATTTATTTAGTTGGGGTCCGTATGGACCCCAACGTATCAAGTGCAAGTCAATTAGCGACGGCATAGTAGGGTTAAATGTATTTATTCATCAATAGTACCACCGACACACGTGGATATTTTTTTTTTAACGTGAGATTTATGAGGAATTAACGGATTACCTTAAATTTTTAATTTTTATTGGAACTACTTTTTTTAGTATTATATTATAACTTTGACAGGAACTAAGTTTTTAATAGGAACTTAAATAGGTATTGTTTAATATTATAATTTTGATAGGAGCTTTAATTTTGATAGTAACTTTTTTTACAAAACTGGAGATAGAGTTCTCTGTTTTTGCAACGGGAATTTTTCATCAAGTTATGAAGATATTATAATCTAACCGATGAGTTACCGAGGTAAAAGTTAATAAAATGTTGGAGAGCTTTTTGGAGAAAGGCAGAAAAAATTCGAAATATAGAAAACGTTGGGAAAATGTAGCATTATTTTGTACGTTAAGGTATTTTTTTTAAAGTAGGCATTATATTGCACCAGGGAGCTTATTCACCAAACATTTTTTTTGCGAAAGTTTAGCGTAAGTTCTGCGCAACTTATGCGCAACCCTAACTTTACGGAAATGCTGCAAAAAATTGGTGAATACCAGATAGTAACATGAACTTACAATTTCCGTAACTTTAGTTGAGCTGCGCAAAAGTTACGAAAGTTAGGTGAATAAGCACCTAGATGATTAAATATTTCTCAAATACCGATTTTTGTACAGCAACTGCTATGCGGTTGATAAGTAACTATGTTGTGATATTTAGCTAACGTTTTATAAAATACAGTACAATCTCTCTAATTCGATTTTTATGGGGAAAAAGAAAAGTTCTAATTAGAGAGATTTTCAAATTATTAAAAATTGACGATTTTTCAAATATTCTGATCAAAGTAACAAATAGAAATGAAAAAAACAAACAAATAGTGATTCTTAGGTCTAAATGGAATAGATATTATGTGTTTTAAACTTTTGCATTTTCAAAAAAAAAGTCATTAATTGTAGGTTGTCTTTTATGAGCTTGTAAATCCATACCAATGACACGATTTATGTCTTTAAGAAGCTTCGTCAAATCATCTCCAAAGTTAAAATAAAGACTGTAATTCTCGAGAAGAGTGACAGCATGCATCGCTACGTTCAGATTTGGTTTTGTAGCATTGTCAGAAACATCAATGCGCTCATCATCGGATTCCTCTTCAGCTTCAATAGCATCACATCCATGAAACTTCTGCAATGATGTCCTCATCTGATGATTTGTTGGTAATGCAAACATCGAAATCTATGTCTACTAACTCGTCGGCCGTGAGGTTAAAATCTGCATCGATTTTTGGTTTTAACAATTCAAGATCATCTCTCATGTTTTCCATTTCAGTTTCGTCTACAACTTAGCCACAGAAAGGGTCGTTATTATCATTTATATGCTTTTCTACTGCTTCTAAAAATATTCCTGATTTCTTGAAACAATTTATGAAGATTTGGTCTGGAATGGCGTTACATGCTTTTGTTAGCATAAACGTAGCAGTTCAGATACAAAATTTAAGCATCTTATTCTCTTTTTCTAAGGCAGCAATATGCTTTTTCACTACAAATGAGCGATATTTGGCTTTAAGAGATCGGATAACTCCTTGATCCATAGGGTGATCGAAGTTGCATTCGGTGGAAGAAAGATAAACTCCATCCAATCAAGTTTCTACACGTTAGGATGGGCAGAAAAATTATCTATAACTAAAGCAATTTTTCTTTTCTGAAAACTAAACTTTAGGTCAATTTCTTTAACCCACTCCTCAAATAATTATGCCAACATCCAACTTTTTGGTTGGGCCAGATAGCAAAAAGGAATAATTTTCACACCTTTAAAGCATCTAGGAGACTTCGATTTTCAAATTACAAACATTGAAAGTCTTTTTCCTTTACCATTACCCACGGCCATCCCAGCCTGGCAAATTTTATTATGCTTGCCTCTATACACTTTTCATTTTTTAAATGTAAACTTTTGTTAGGCAAACATTGATAGAAAAGACCGAATTCATCGGCATCAAAAATATTTTCAAGTGGGTTCGATAAAAAACTGTAAAGTAATCATATATTGTAGAATCGTTCATCATGAAAATTGGATAGAATAAAGTAAGAAATTAAATTACTTTTTTAAAAATCTGTCTAGCCATCTATCCGAAGCTTGAAAATTTTCGAAATTTAACTCTTTCGCAAAAATGTAATGTTTTTTCTTTTACCAGCAAAGCACGAATTGGGACATTATCAGCTCTCATTCGTTTGAAACATTTAAGTACAGCTTTGTTGACGTGATAGTACGTATCAACTTTCATCCGTCAAGCGTCAAAGATTTTATCTTTATTCTTTTCCAGGTTGAAAGAATACTTGGTGGAATATCAAAGATTTTCGAAGCCTCTTCTTTTGTTTTTCCTTTCTCCTATTCCAGTAGAGCTTCGTTTTTTTGCTTTAAGATGTTTTCTTTATGCAGTCTATTTGTTGCCATGATTTTTTTTAAAACAGAAGAAAATAATTCACGCTAATCGCACAACAAAAAATCAAAACATTCGAAATTTGAAAAATAAGTTTCCCCGTCAGAAATTAAAAAAGTTCGATTTATGGAGAGAATCGCAACTGACGGGTCTGAAAAATCCATTCGAGTTGTGGAGGTATTCGAATTATCCCGGGATCCCGTATAAATTGTTTATCCCGTAATCTCGGCATTTTTCACAAAAATTTCCCTGGATTTCGGGAATAAAATAAAAAAAGTAAAGATAAATAGGGATTAAGCTATTAACTTATTCGTACATCTTAAAGTGTCTTGTAAAATGCTTGTTACATAGCTGTTTATTCTCTTTGCAATATTTTAATTAGTTTTATTTCGAATTTCCAGCTTCATTTTAATTCCAAATCGTCGCATGAGAATAAGAGGATTCTATCTGCTTTTTTTATATTATAAGAATTTATTAACAAAAGCTTTAATTAACAATTATTAATAAAAACAAAAAATTTAAAAATTATATAAATAATTTTATCGGTTTAATTATGAAACATAAATAACGAAAAGACGTATAGTTTTAATTATAAAAAATGACAGGAATGAAACATTTCAACTGAGAAAAATTAAAAATTAAATTTTCACAACAACAACAAAAAATTCGATTGAACCCAATAATTCTTATGCGACGAAATGTGTGCGTGATTCTAAAAAATTCTTCAACTGCGTTTTAAATTAATGAAGCTTTCAAAATACAGGTTTATTAGATAGATAAACTTTTTTACAGTTATTCAAAGTTGTAATCGTTTTCACAGAAACAGATTCAGTTTGAATTATAGGATCTGATAAAGAAACGTAAACTGAAATAGTTTAAGAACCTTAGAAATTAAAAAAAAAAGTTAGAACTTAAGTAAATATTTTTTAACCTATAACCTATAAGAGTAGAAAGTGTAACTTCTGAAATTCACAAAGAAATTTCGTTATTTGAAAGTGGTGCCACAAGAGGTAATCACCTTCAAAAAGCATATAATTATATACTATCAATACGGCCGACAAGTGTGGAGTCCGAACGAGCTATCTCAGCGGCTGGGTTTTTATGCTTAAAAAATCGAACGCCATTAAACGGTGTAATGATTGACGCTTTCAGTTTTTAAAGTGGTACTTTCAAAAATAAATAAAATCCTTGTATACTCATTAATATTCATTTTATTTTTAGCTATTATTTTCATTAATATTGTGTTATCTTTTTAATGTATTGTTTAATAATTTAAATTACTTAGGTTCATTAGTAAATGACCTATTTTAGTTAACTAAAAAATGATTAGTTTATTGATAATATAATTATATTATCAATAAATTAATACTTTTCAGAGTTTGATGAGTACTTTGTTCTTCACATGCTTCACCGCCAATCATTGTTTCTGTTTTTTTATCAAATCCTGGGATTTCCCTGGGATAAATTTCTCAATCCCCAAATTTGGGGATTAAGAATGTCCGTGATTTTGCCATCCCTAATTTCACGGTTACTTTGCATTTAATCGAAGTATGGAGGTTTTCGAATTAAGGAGAGATATTTAGAATAGAGACAGTATTAGAAAGATAGTATGTACTGTAGTACTGTAGTAGCGTTTTATAAATAGATTTGTAAAGTTTCTTTCTTTTGAAGAATGCGCTAAGCTGTCAAGTTAAAAGTTTGTAAGAGCGGATTGGGGCGTATGGCAAGTAAATAAAAAAAAGCAAATTACTCTAGGAGGGAATGAAAAGCCTAAACTTTAAATTATTATTATTAAAAGTATTATTAAAAATACCATAATTAAAAAATTTAACCTTATGTTAAGCAGATTTTACATTTTTATGCAGTTAAAACAGTGATGTAGCAAGAGTCCTGCAGATGCAAGGTTGCGCATTATCAAATTAAAAAAATCAGTAGAACGTGGATTTACCAAATTATATTTATCTTTTAAAACCATTTTTAAAGCAACCCCTTTGTACTGAAAGAAACAAGTCATTTAGATTTGATAATATCTTGATAAAATTAGGAAAATGTTTTTACTGCTCGAAAAGTATTAGCAATTGAAATTTATTCTCACAAATTTTTATAAAACTTTTCTTAATGAGAATCCATGTTTTCTAACATCTTGTTTAAATTGATTCCATCCCAATTTCACACCGTTGAAGAACACTTTTTAATGCATTGGCTAATTTTGATCGCTATTCACCAAAAAGAGATCCTCTTTTTCAAGTCGTTGTGTTTGCTAAGATAGCAGCGGATTGGTTAAAAGACATTTTGGTGATTGCAGAAAAAGTAAGAGATTTTATCAGGTAGTTTATAGAAAATTGCTATAGCAGCTAATTAAATCATCAACTTTCGGTTAAGTCAAGTTTTAACTTTTATTTATCCAATTGTTATTACCTTACAAAGCGTTGGAGTACTTTAAAGTTGCCGAAAGGTTAACGATTTTGGTCTACAAGTCTCCAGAAAGTTCCGAATTGAACCAGAGGAAACTTGTTCTTCGATGTTGCTTGCCACATTTGTAAAAAAGTTCCTCTAACGAAAAAGTTGTTTCGAATGTTTTTTTACGCAAGTAAAAATATTTATTGAAAATGGTTTTTTAAATTTCATAACTTAGATTAATGCTATGTTCTATCAGAGATATTTGTGAGCTGTCGACAACAGAAAACTTCCATGGGCCGGGGTATTACAACTTTTAACAACTTTAAAAACTGTGTAAAAGCAGTATTGGTGCAATTTTATACAAACAAAAAACTTTAACGAATGGGCTTTTAATATCTGTTTTTAGGACTGTTATTACAATCTTTACACGAATTATGCAGTTCTTTTGAGTTTTTATTGCGTCCTAAAAAATAGTGAGAAAAATGATTTACATTATATTTAAATTAAGTTGATATTTTATTTGAAAAAACTTGAACGTATTTGTAAAAGATTAACAAAAGTTTTGTAAAGTTCAAAAGAAAAAGTTACACATCTTTGATGGATACCCTTCCAATTGTTATTGTGAAACAAATTACTCAAAATGACCTCGGGTTTAATGGAAAATGTTTCTCTCGAATAAAACTGTTTTGTTCGTTAATTTTTTAAAAGAAAACAAAATAAGACAAAACAAAAAGAAATAAGAACTTGACCTTTAATTGATTTTCATTGGCATTCGTTTGGCATGGAGCAATATGACTGCTATATTCTCGCCATGATAAAATCAATGCTTCTCTAAAATTCAAAAATAACTCCTACTTCTGTCTCAGGCCTCTCACAAAGTTGAGGTAAAGAGGAATAAAAAATACTTCCATCAAATTTACCTAATTTAACAGTTCATAGAGTGAAGATGCTTCATGGGTACCGTAACCTTTTTAATTAAATTTGATGTTAATGTTTTAGTACTATTCTGATGGGGTGGCAAGACAAAAAAAGGGATATCAAGACAAAAAAAGGGATATCAAGACAAATAAAGGGATATCAAGACAAATAAAGGGATATCAAGACAAAAAAAGGGATATCAAGACAAAAAAAGGGATATCAAGACAAAAAAAGGGATAAATAATTAGACAAATAGGCCTCATTTAAAATAGTAATTATTTATTCTTCTTACACTTCCTTTTCTTTCTTAATACACGTTTTTTGTTGTTGTAAGAAACCAAGCAAATGGGGTAGTAGTAGAAAGTTTCTTATTTTAAGGGTACTTTTTTACAAGTCTAGTATTAAAGGTTTCTTAAGAGTTTCTTAAGTTTCAAATAATCAAAAGAGAGAAAAAGATGAACTTGAAAGAAATTCAAAAAATCAAATGCCACCTTATCAACCAAAGGGTATTACACGTCTACATCTACCGATCAAAAAATCGTTTAGAAGCACGCGATGGTGATCGCCAAAGATTACCTTTTATTTTAGTTGTATTCATCAACAGCTGCAAGTTTAAAGAAATCTACATTCTAAAATGCAAAACGAAGTAAAAGAGAAATAAACAAAAACAAAAAAAAACACATTTAGAAACTTTTAGAAAGTATTTCTGATTCTAATTCAGCTGATGATCTTGTTAAACCGTTTTGGGAGCCAAATGTATTAGCAATCCATAAAAGAGTTATCTAACGTCAAATTTTTGCATCCAGTGCACTTGCTTTGTTTTGAAATTTTTTGGGGTAAGAAAAGCGTTGGTACTTGAAATCCCAAATAATTCATGAAACTTATCTTTCTTTCTACATTCCATTATTGGAACAAACCAATGAAAAGTTATTTCGAAGGTTTGGTTCTCCGGAAAGCTTTTGAATTGGCTTGTAAGAACTCAAGGGCATGATTGCAGCATCTCGTGTTGATATTAGAATGGCCATCATCTGTAACTTCAGACAGAGAGATTAGGCTCTCCTAAGCTCTCTTAAGCTAAGACAAAACAAATGTTTTGTGTTATAATGAAATACTAAGGTTAGCAGTGTTATTTTAGTTCTCTCTGGAACTAAAATAACACCACAAACCTAAGCTACGTGGTCAGTAATATGATGAAGCAGATGTATAAAGAGGAAAAAATGGGTTTCAAGCTATATATTAAACCATCAAATCCACAGGCAGTGTATATCCGATGTGCTGCAGTTTTATTACAGTTAGCTGAGTCCGATTCTTGCAAAGTATAGGCAATAAAGAACTGCTTGAAAAAATGCATAACTTTTCTAGACACCGGAGTTTGGTTTTTCGATTTTTTACAATTAATAAGAAATAAAATTTTTTGTATAAGTTGTTTAAAATAACTTTGATTTAATATAGGGGAACATGGTGTAAGATGACGAATGGGCCAAGATAGCGATCTACCATTATCTTTTAAAACTTAACTAAATATAAAAGATGACTGAAGCTAAGTGAAAAGCAGATTTAATCTACTGATTTATTTTTGCTTTCTTTATAAATATTATTTTTGGGATAAAAGAAAAGTATTGATAAGGTTTTTCGTATATAAAGAAAAAAAATTTATTCACTTGTATTTAATTTATTTAATCATTACATCACTAGCTAAAGGTAAGCAAAAATTTGGCATTCAGTTTGTTCATTTTAGAAGCCATACAAGTAATATTCAGATATTATAACTTATATATGTAGAGTTCTGAATTATTTTGAAGATTGTGTAGCCTAGGGGCAAGATGAACGGGGCCTGGTGCCTTTTTCGTCGTATCGCCAAAGTACATGTTTGACTATAATCTTGTAATGTAATAACTCTTGTGTAGCGTCGTCATTATTACATTGCTTTATTATGCATTAAAATATTTTGTTTGATATTTGCTTTAATTTGTTGTGTTGGAGTTTGCTATGAACTGATTTGTACGTTTTTTTTTGCATAACTCTCATTAAATATAAAGTTTAATTGTTTTAAAAATTACATAACCATTTATATTACTCTCTTATAAACTAGAATTTATGATGCAATGTTATTTCAGAAGGCAATGGATCATAGAACTTACTTTCTTTAAAGTCGCCAACTTGCCCTGCATACGGAGCAAGATGACAATTGGAGGTAACATTGGTTAATGAGTTTTTTCCAGGCTATTTTCAATTTTCATAACGCTTTTTTGATAAATAAATGACGCATAAAAACTTTTTTTTCACTTCTTGATAAAGTTTCATTTAAACAGCTATGGACTAAGATATAAATGCTTTTCAAAACGTTCTTCATCTTGCCCCATGTTCCCCTAATTTTTATATTTAGACATACAGATTTACAGTTTTTCAGAAAAAAATTGCAATACCTTGCAAATCTTATGTTATTTTGTTTCAAGACATCGCAAAGCTGCTCTATTCGATTAAAGCTGATTCAATTCGATTAAAAAAAATTTTAACAACTTTACGTATAAGTATGTCCCACCAAAGTCCTAGCTGTTTCAAACGCCTATAGAATTCTATTTTAATGAACTTCAGAAAATTAGATTTGGTTTCAATAACTAATACAAAAAGTTTTATTAGAGTCGTTATTAATCATAAAAAATTGAAAAACCAAATCCCTGTGTCCAAATATTTCTTAAACATTTAAAATGTCCGTTCATATATCGTCGTGTAGATGATTTGCGCGGAAGAAATTAAGTAAAGCGGATATTGACGGAGTTTCCTTGAAACCATGTAAATATGGCTTGAGGGGTTTTTTTAAGGTCTTAGAAGAACTTTTATGGATTTTGATTAATATAAACTGTACAAAGATAGTGTAAGGAAGAATTTTTTTAGAAGAGAAAATATAGAAGTGTTTGTGAACGCTGTGAGAAAGCTACACACGTCGATAGCGAAAAAAAACACAAATAGCTAATTTAAAAAGCTAATATAAGTAAAACACACTGAAAGCAAAATTTTATTGTAGATAAGTTTCTTTGTTTATAATTTTTTTTGTAAATAAATTTATAAAACGTCTTTTTGTTTACAGAAAAAAAAACGTTTAAGCAACACCAGATCAGCAGCAACGAACGATGTTTTGAAATTTTACATCAAATGTAACCTGTAAATGAAAAGCTATTTTATAAAACCGTGCTAAATATAATTTTATTTGTGTGCGTGCTTGTGTGTGTGTATTTATATGAGTGTGCTTGAATTTGCTTTGTAATGTAAGCCGGAAAATATTTCTCGAAACTTCGAAAAAAAAAAAAAAAAATTTCACGAAATTAAATCTGTTTCTACTCACACCACGATTAAATTTTATACTTGGTTCCTTTTTGTAAGATTATAAAAGCTTTTTTGTTAAAATTAGCAAATTATTTTCATCAAAACTAATTTTTTTTTTTAAACGCATTTTAATTGAAATTTTAATTGAAATCTTTTATTTTTTAGTTCAATGAATTAAACTAAATCGAAATGTTTTTAAAATTTTATTAAAGTGAAACAGAAAAATCTGTCAACAAAATTTTACCTTTGAATTAACCAATACTTTTTTAAGATAAATATTATTGGTAAATAAAAAGTCGGGAAGCGAAGAAATTTCCACGTTATCTCTCAAATCCAAAGACTCCAGATTATTAATTTTGCAAATGCTGGATGGCACTACTTTTAACAAGTTTTCAGCCATATTTAACACTCTCAGGTTGGCTCCATTAAAAAAGTTTTCTAAATTAGAAAGCTTGTTCTTATTCAAATCAAGATATCTCAAGTTAGGACCCCATTCATCGATTTTCGGCAACTCTTTCAGTCTGTTTTCCGAAATATTCAAAGACACAAGGTGAGGTAACTCAAACAATTCTCGTTTTAGTTGCGAGAGCTTGTTGACGCTTAAATCAATTTCTTCAAAATTTATAAAATAAACCAACCAATTGATTTGAATTTCTTTAATGACTAACCCACGCCATTCAAGTTTCTTCTTTGATTCATCAGAAAAGAAAACTTTTAACAAAAGAAATGCAGCTTCGAAATTCTTTTTCTGTAACGCTAGACTTACTGCTAACTCGGGTTGAATTTTTCTATTCGTAATAACTGATCTGTTTAAAACAGCTTTGATTAAAATATATATACACATGCGTTTATACATATATATACATATATATATATATATATATATATATATATATATATATATATATATATATATATATATATATATATATATATATATATATATATATATATATATATATATATATATATATATATATATATGAAATAATATTAAAATTTGTTAAGCAAACCTTAATAAATTATCTTCTACTGCGGGCTTAATTTCATCGGGGAGATTCAAATCCATATTCGAAGATTGTGGTCGGTTCTCAAGTAAAACCTTTAGAAGTCTGTAATTATTTTCAGTTGCCGCCCAACATAACAAAAGCTTGGCTGTTACACTATGACAATTTTCTTGAAGTGATTTATGTATGATTGTTTTAACGTTTCTTGGAAATTTGTGCATAACGTACCCCACATATCTAGGATTGTTCTTTTTGGAAGCTAATTCTAGGCACTTATCGAAGCAATCACTAGAGACCTCACTGGCTTTTGCTGCATCTAAGAGGTCTCGGAGATCCTGCTCTCGGTCATTTTGCAATGCATCTTAAGAAAATAATATAGAAGCACATTAGGCTTTTTCAAAAACTCATGCGAAATGTAAAGAAAAGAAAAAACAGAGATAACCTAATTGTTATAACCAAATTTAATGAAAATCACCCATCCAAAATCTAAATCAGTCTAACCGATTATTTCATGTGTTTTCAACTTTTTCATCACTTTTCTTCTGTCATCGACTTCAGCTACTTTTAATGGTGTTCTTCCAAAATCGTCGGTGAGCTTATAATTTGCACCCAGTTTAAGTAATAAATCAACACATTTGGATGAGTGAGCTAAATGGAGAGGGCTGTACCCGAAAGAGCCAGTTTTGACATTTATATTTGCTCCGTCTTGTACAAGTCTTTCTATTTTTTTGAGGTTATCTTTTACGACGGCATCATGAAGTGGAGTATTTCGTAGGAAACCGGATGGTGCTTCGAGATATTCCTTATATTCTGAAGTTTAAACAAGTAAGTTTTAATTATCCAACGTTGATGAATTTAGTGTTAACGAGTTAAAAAAAGATAATAAATTTAGATTTACCCTTGCTGGACCGATCTTCGATGTACCTAAAAAAAGTTTATTTTGTATAAATAAACGAGGCTTTAAACAACACTAACAACTTTAAACTTGCACACCAGGGAAATTTTGTAACAACTTAAAACTGGTCTCAAGCCAATTTTGAGTCGGAGGCGTACAATTTAAGTGGCTTATAGTAAGTGATGTAATAAGAAATAAAAACATTAAAAAAAAAAAAAAAAAAAAAAAAGCAACAATTTTTGGGTTTTAAAGTTTCACACTCCATTGCAATTATTAGCCAGTATATAAACGAAAAAAACAGAAGGGAGTTAAAAAACAGAAACTTGGCGTGAAATAACTTTCGACGTTATTAAAAATTGAAGAAGAATCGTCGCCTTTTCACTTTTCAACATGAAACGGTAATATATAGCATGGTGGTAGGTATTTGGGGATGACGTTATTTTCTTTTATTCACCAGTTAATTATGTTTTAATAGTCATGTTTTTATCGAAAAATATTTTAACAATTTTATTGAAAGTAAGTTTCAAAAGAAATAATGAAATATTTTAAAATAATCTATATCAAAATCTACTGAATCCAAATTAAAAATTTTTCTATGAAATGTCTTGCAAAATTGAAGAGTTCAAAAGAAGAATGGAGTTGGTTGCTTAATGCTGTGTTCGGTAAGTTCATAAAAAATAGTTATTTTAAAGCTTTATTTCAACTTTTAGAAGGAAGTATATAAAGAATAGCACTCTTTCTTCACAGCAAGTTTGTTCATATTTGTTTTGAGAATAATGCATCTTAGATGCATCATTTTTGTAATATATTTCGTATTTTATTGCTTTTATTGTATTTATAACGATTTGCTAATTTTTATTGAAAATTATTTAAATAATTTCATTGAAATTAATTTTCAAAAATAATGACATATTTTAAAATAATCCTGTCTAAAAAGGAAGCCATAGCACTCCCTTTTCACAACTATCAATCCTCAGTACAAACAATAAGAGCTCCATTTCATTCAACCTAAGCCATAGAAAAGCTGCGCTTGTGTTGATTCAAGAGATTTAATCTGTTGCTTGTTACCTGTCGAAGTTTAACATCAGTCTATCAGTGAAAATAAAGATTAAAGATTATCAAAATTAGAACTGCAGTAAGTTAGAGAAAGGAGTTCAAACCCACAGCGTCTCTGACTATCCACTGTGACGGAGAAATGCTGCAAGAAATCACCGGTAATAAAACAGTGGACCGCTCAAAAGTTTCTATCGGAAACTAGAGAGGCATGTGCATCAGCAGTTTGTGAAGGTGTTGCTGCATGAACTATTAAAAATTAAACGAAATATTTGTGTTTCGATACAACTGCAGTGCTTCAGGAATGAAAAAACGGTGCAAAAATTCTTCTCAAACTGACCCAGTGGGCACGCGATGTCAAACCGACGTCGGGTTTATGTTGGGTTTTAATCGGCGATGTCAACCGATTTATTACGACGTTGTTATAACGTCGCTATAACGACGTCAAAACTATGTTGTCTTACCAACGTCGTTCTGACATCGTGCGATGTCATTTGCCATAAATACGACGTAAACGACAATTTTATTATATTTTTTTGAACTAGAAGTTTGAATACCGGAATCAAAACATCTTATTGGAAAAATGTAGTTATTCTACCGGAAAAATTATTATTACTGGAAAAAAGTAAATTTACCGGGAAGATATAAATTTAATGCATAAGACTTTATAGGTACGTGCGTATCTGCGATTTACGGCACCGATTTTAAAGATAAAACCTGTGACCATTTTTACACCGCGTGCTCTAAGTAGGTGTCGTAAGGATGGATTTTTCTCGTCTTTTTTTTAGAATTTTATGTTGACTTAGATAATATTTTAAAAGTAGAGTGCTGTAAGTTTATTGCAGTTTTTTTTTTTTTGCAATTACAAACGTTTTTAGTGATTTCATTGCTATTGAAAACTTCATTCCTGTTCTGGAAGTGAATTGACATTGAAAGGATGATGGGTTTTTTTTTCTAACTTTTGAATCAATTTTATTTATCTATTTTCTATGTACCTGCCACATTTTATTAAAAAATAATAACACGCTCATGTTCTATTTTTGCACGCAGTAAAGGTACCAAATATTCTTCAGTTGTAGAGGTTGGGGGGGGGGGGGGATTCAAGATTTTGAGCATTTTGTACATATGAGTTTTTTATTCATTAAAAAGTTGTTTTTTTAGAAAAATAAAATTTTATTTAAAATATTGGTGATTTTTTTAAAGTATTCAAAACATGATTTACACACAAACACACACAAAAAAACCATATTCTGTTATTAGTTGAATAAAAATATAAACGAGGCAAAGTAATGAGCTAAAAACTAAACAATGAAGTTCTGTTATAAAACCACCGTAAGCCGAACGCTAATTTTTTAAGTTGGTTGCAGTTTTCTTCAGCATTCCTTATAATGAATTTTTGTCATTTAAATGGGCATAACTTTTAGTAGAATCATTAGTTTTTTATAAAATTTTCACTATCGTAATACTGATTTAAAGCTCATTATAATGATGTAAAGTAATTAAATAGTTGAATAGTTTAAAAATTTTGCACACATACCTAGACTTTATTGACAGCCATTAACAAACCATAAAACGCATGCTTTTTATGGCAAATGAAAGTTAGTTTCTTTTTCTACTTGATTTAACTAATTGTGATACTTTAAAGCATATATATATATATATATATATATATATATATATATATATATATATATATATATATATATATATATATATATATATATATATATATATATATATATATATATATATATATATATATATATATATATATATATATATATATATATATATATATATATGTATAATCTATATATGTGTGTGTGTATGTATATGTATTCTGAGAATATATATGTATTTTAACGATCTCTCTGTTTATATATATGTATGTATTTATATATTTAAATTAGTAAAAAATATATATATAACTTTTTTTATTAATTCATTATTGCACTGTTTTTAATTTTATTTGTGTATGTAAATTCAACAAGAGTGCTCAATGAATAAAATCAGAGTAATATATTTCATGTTATGTGATAAATTTAAAATAAAACTAGATAATGTTTACTAATTTAAGTTTCATGCTTATTGCAATCATCAGGTAAAAAATTATGCTTTTTTGTTAAAAACTACTTCTAAACAGTTAAGTTAGGGAGCTTGTTTCATAATGGAACGTGATGAATTTTTCTTTCATTTCTTACAAATACTTAGTGTTGTTGAGTATTTGAGCTTTTTGTGAATAAATGTTTGTGGTTTGCACATCTTTATTTCCATTTTTCTTTGGATCAGCAAATTTACACTTTGTTAGATGTATTAACTGTTTCATCATGCTTTACAGATCTTGTCTCTGTTGTTTCCATGATCTTCTCCCACTTTCTTTTTTCCATGTTAATTTTTTTGGATTGGCACACAGTAAGACAAACATGAATATTCAAAAATGCATTTAAATGGATTGATATCACAATCTATGACTTTTCCAACAACTTTTTATCTTTATTCTTTAGATGTCTTACATTAATAATTGAATCAAGAAATCAATAATCTAATTAATGATGCTCTGCAAAATAATTCTGATGACAATGTACAATTTATTAACAATGAAGTTGAATCTCTTTATTCTGAGTCAGCTAACAGTAGTAATTGATCATTATTATTGTTATCATTAATAAATATCATTATTATTGTATTAGGGTCACTCACCCTAATACAATAATAATGATAAAATAATAACCCATTGGTACAGTTAAGGAATCTAAGTTTGTGAATGACTTTGTAACCAAGAGGGTAGACTTTAGAATACATATTAAATTATATAAGAATTTTGTTATGTGTTACTAATTTTGTTTTGTTAAGTTATTAGTCATCCTAATAAAAAAATAATTCAATATATCCCTCAATTCATATCAAATCAACATCACAGCATTCATAAAAATTAGGGTATAAAAATTATGGTGAATAAACATAAAAACTCTGTCTTGTTAGTATAATTTAAAATTATTAACAAATTTTATAATAAAAGTATCTGTTTTTATACTATTTACAGTAAAACAAGCAATAAGACAAAAAGTAAAACATAATATCAATAGTACTTTAATGCTTTTCTTTTAGGTTGCTTGTCTTTCAAGAGATGGTGGGATTAAATTAAAAGAAAATATTAACAACATGTTAGAAAGGTAATATTATGATGCTTTTGTGGGGACTGATAGCACTGAGTAAACATTAAATGTGCTATATTATAACAAACACAAAAATTTGTCAAAGCGTATTAATGGTAGAGTAACTTTCAAGTTTATAAAATTTTATTTGTCTATGCTATTGAAGTTCATGGTGTTAATTTTTTTAACAATTTCTTTTATGCAGACTAAAAACGTGGCTTTTATGAGCTAAATCAAAGTATGTTTTTTAATTTTTGAAAAAATACTTTTTTACCTTGCGTCAGCAGAAACATTTTTAAAAAAGTCAGAAGTTCTCACTAGTTATCAAATATTTGGAGACCTGAGTGTGCTACTGGCATGCATATTTAATAGTTAAGAATTTTTATTTATCAATATATTGATTCCAAAAGCAATATCTTTTGTTTTCGGACTCAACTTTAGAGTCTGATACAAAAAATGAATGCACACTTCATTTGAGAACCAGAAATCAGGGGCAGACTGTTACTGTTGTTAAAGAAGATATTGGGTAAACCATGAGAACTGATGTAAGTTTCTATGCACAATTGATTGTTAAGAATATTTATTTATCAATATATTTTGATGATGATATAGATACAACCAAAAAAATGACTGCAATATTGAACCCCCATACAGCGATTGCGAGCTGCACATGTCATATTGGGAAATAGGCTCCCTCTACAACAAAGAACTCAAATATATATATATTTTAAATATAATATATTTTCTTAAGGAGCTTGCAAAACATTTTTTAGGTCTCTATGGCAGTCACAACACTCTGCACCAAAATCTGCACTTTTTAAGGATTGATTGATTAAGCTTTTTTTTTTTTGACTTAATTTTAAAAAGTATTTGGCACAAGGTGATGCAAGAGAAATAGGAACTCAAATTTTTTGATGTCATATACTTGTCTGTAGCACACTCAAGTCTCTAGATATTTGATAACCACTAAGAATTTCAAATTTTGTAAAAAAAAAAAAAGGCATCTGCTGGTGCAAAGTAAAAAAAGAATTATTTTTAATATCAAAAATATACTTTAAAATTACTCAGCAACTTTTTAGTCTCCATAAAAGTCAATAAAAGAAAAAAATATAAACCGTAACTAAAATTTAAATGCTTAAAATTTTACCTTTGTGCTTTAAAATTGCATACAAATGTACAGTTACACACACAAAGATAAATCATTACCTTCTTCCTTTCTAATCTTCTCGCACAAACTAAACAACGCACAGGCATTTTTTTTTTTATTGTTTGATGGTATAAACCGTTTTAAGACCGGCTTGTCATGGTCAATTGCATGACCGAGATCGGATTTATCTCCATATGTAAACTTCACACGAAAGTTTGATCGAATAAAAACATTGAACCAAGGTTTTTTTGAATGAATTTGATGATTTTATCACCAAATAACCATAGATTACTTAACCTAAAAGGACTTCCATAAAATTCAAAACCTTTAGGATTTAGCAAATACAATTAGGTTCTCTAAAGTACGACGCCAGACCATTTTAAAAGATTTTTTAGGATGCTAAGCTAAGGAGAAAGAAGAATACAAGTCTATCAAATCAACAATGAATCTTATAAAAGTTTTGAATGATAGTGCGGAACGAAGCTCTGACGAACGAATATGACAAACGTCATGCAAACAATCAAAAGCAAAAACAGTTTTTGTTGTTGATTCTTAAAGAATATCAGCGTTGTTACCCGGATTCAAAAGAAAATGCTGAATAGTGATCACGACAGTTTCAGATTGATACTTTTTAGAACTTTGTGTTGAGTATGCGCAATCAACAACTGCAAAACATGAAAAAATGTCCAGTTTTTTCCATTTTATTTTTCTGAAGCTCAACCATTCTAACTTGGATTTTTTTATGTTTGATATTTCAAATTTCTTCTAAACCGCAGCGATTTGTTTCAAAGTTGACAGATGCAACCTTTTATTACAAGTTTTATTTTTGTAATCAAGATTTTCAACAAAAGTTTTTAAAATCAAAAGGTAAAATATTTTTCTTGAAATATTCAGTTCTTTAATCAGCTATATTATAATGAAGGTAAATTTTTTTGTTTTCTTAATCTTATTGTTCCTTTTTTCAAAGTTAATTCTAAAAACCGGTTATTTTTTTTTTTTTGCACTTTTTTTATTCATCTTACATAACTGCTACATTAAGATATTTTGTAAACATGGACCATTAAACCAAGTTAAATCTTATATGTTGAACATGTGGAGAAGATATAATGAAAGACTCAGTTGATGTCAATAAATATTCTGAAAGAATTGAGAATTCATTTTATGTAAACACCAGCATTGACAATAAAAAGGTTGACCTATTTCACTTACAAAAAATATGTAGGAGATGCTACAACACTTTGAGGAACATTGAAAAAAGTTCAAGTGCCAGTGTTAAAGCAATCAACTGGCCATTATCATGCGCAGACAAATATTTTTCTTACCTAAAAATTTCTGAGAGGAAGCTTAATTAAAACCTTGTCGACCATGTATCATGGAACAAAATCAAAAGAGATGGACCAGGTCGATCATAAATAGCTTAATCGTTAATATACCAAATCCAACGTTGTGTTTAAATCCAATTGATATTGACCCTGCATCAAAACCATATCTAAAATTGTGTATACGCAAGTCATGCAACAACATCATGTACAAGCCACTAATACTAAAAGAGTTTAAACATTTGTTTTGCTCAGTGTGTTTGTTCAAGGAGATTGAAGGAGAGCTGGAAAAAGAAGTAGTATGCTTTATTTGTGAAGAAAATATTCCTTTAAATACAATTTTAAATTCTAAGCACATTCTTTTAGGTTGCAGTTAGGAGTGCAAATTAACATATATAGTAAAAGAAAATGAGCTAAAATATTACTCGAAGAAAATTGTATTGGTGATAAGTTATTGCACTCAAATTTGCTAAAAAACCTACAGAATGACTTGATACAACACTTGCTGATGTATTTTTGTTAAAAGGATATGATGCTTAACCACGGATTGTAGAAGATGCTGCATTGCATGTTATAAAGCAAAGGCTGGTTAACTCTGAATCAAACACTTTTACCTTTCCTTCCGATGAACCAATGGATCCATTCGGAACTCCGTCTCGTCGGATTTTTCTCAGTTTTTCGGAGTTTCAGAGTTCGAGAGAAATCGAGAAACCTCGACGGAACTTCGACGAGGTTTTTAGAAAATATCAATTTTTACTCGTAAAATAATTTAAGTCTTATTTTATTTCTACGCTGCTTTTACAATAGTTCATGTTGCTTTCAAAATACAAGTGTTCTCTTTGTTCAATATCAACACTAATTTACATTGCAAATTAATTAGTAATGCACAGTGGGACAGGTGGTGGTGTTGGAAAAAACCTCAAAAAAAAAAGCTTGTTCTATTCAAAATCATATAATAAAACATACTTAAAAGCAAAAGGAGAAACATTTGGACTAACAGGTGAGCACTGGTGTAACAATTGAGGTAGATACAACAATTTAAATATTCATTACGACCGAACATATTGTTTACAAATAGTGAAGTTACCATCTTCTAGTTCTGCCAAAACATTTAACATTTTGATAATGCAAAAATTAAAAGAAATCGGTATAGATGATAAAGATGCTGCAGGTAAAACTACGGATGGCTGTAGCTGGATGGTGAAATTGAGTACCATATTTAAGTTTCCACATCAAATCTACCAGAGTCATTCAATTCATTTGAGTGTTTGTGATTTGATATACGCTAAAAAAGATTGTCGCCAAATTCTGAACAAAGAAACTGAATCGGATATTGAAACAGAAACGGAAACTTATGGAGAGACTGAAGGAGAGTTTCTGTTTGACTTTTCGGAGCATGAAATTGAGTATGAAGAAAATATCGAAAAAAGTCTACAGAAACTTCGAATACTAATTAAGTTTTTAAAATATTCATCGATATGAATTTCTTAAAAGAGTAATACAAAAAATTTACGGATCTTCGCATGACGAAGGACTGTTGCTCAACAACCGCACTAGATGGTACAGTGTTTTTCAGACGATCAAAAGATTTTTTGATTGCTTAGAAGCTGTAAAAAAAAAAAGCACTGGAAGAACTAAACTCTTTAAACATTTTAGATGAAATTGACTTGGATTTCTTAAAATCGCTGTCTGACTAATTGGAAGTCATTGCTTACGCTGTAGTTCGCTTGGAAAAACCAAGTACAACAATTTTGGAGTGTGACATCATTATGGAAACGTTAGTAAGGAAATTGAAGGTTGTAGAAACGAACATCAGTTCTAATTTTGCAGAAGCGTTAATCTCCAGATACGAAAATCGTAAAAACATTATATGGTATCATTGAGTCGTTATTTGCACAATCCCAATTTTTTTAAAAATAAAAACCACACATTTTTTTACGCTTCCAAAAAAGATATTCAAGTTTATGCTGCAAAATTATTTGATCAACTGTTTGCAACAAAAGAAAATAGTCTCCAAACAAAATCAGATGATCGCGCTGAAAGCAAACAAGAAGAACCATCTCAATCGACATCTTTTTATTTCGAAATTCAAGAAGTTTTATATCAAAATCAACTGCTAAAAAGTCAAAAAAAGTCAATACCTTCACCGATCAGTTAAAAGAATACGAAGTAACTGGTGTGAAATCAGAAGCAGTTTTGAAATTTGAACTAGCCATCCAGGTTTTCATCTTTTTAAAACATTATCTTAAAAGATCTTCAGAATAAATACTTTTTTAATATTTTTTTTAGTTTTTACTATAGGTACCCCAAGAAGTCTTTATTACAGAGCACCGCGGAAGGGCATTTAACTGAAAGTGCACGCCTTCTTCCCAACTGATGCCGGTTAGAAAGCCATTTATTAGATAAAACTTGATCGTTAAAAGATTGTGATGAGAAAAATATTTAAGTACTAAGAAATGTAAAAATATAAATTTTTTCAAAATTTGTTATGAATTATAAATCTAAATACATAAAATTAAAAAAAGTAAATATAAGAACAATGTAACTTAATTATCAACTAGATAGTTTAATTTTTTAATTTGTAACAAAGTTTTATCAAAACTCCGATTTTTTCTTGACTCCGATGGAGTTATTTCTCGATTTTTCTCGACTCTGTTTTTTCTCGATTTTAGATCCTCTGCGGAGAACCAAGGGTAGTTGCATTTTAAATTTTATACCATAACTAATTTTTGTATAATTTATATAATTTGTATAACTTTTATATAATTGTATACATATATAATTTTTTTTACATAGCTGTTTGTATTAGCAGAACTAATATTTGAAAAATCTCATGGACCACTTGTGAACAAACTTGATCAAATTCTATGTAGTCTTAATGTTCAAAAGCAAGCTTATTATGGAAAAGGGTTTATGGGAGACCATGTTCATAAAATGTTGTAGGTTTCTTTCATCCTTATCTCTGCATACTTGTAAACATGAATTGTATAAATATCTTCTCAAATACACAAGTTCATATATACATAAGGGTTTTTAAAAACTAATTTTGCCCAAAAATGATCTTAATTCATTAGCTATCTAAGAATAAGATAGTAAGCAATCTTAAATTTATTGATGCAGATGCTCAAAATGAGGCAAAGGTATAGAGTGAGAAATTTTTTGTTTTGTTCTGCATATATGTGACATGCTATAACTTAATGAATTCAAGTGAATTCATTAATAAGAATCCATTATCAGAATAAGGTGAAATTACATTTTTGTAAAAATAAATCGTCTTGTATTACAGTACTGTCATTAAAATTTACTCTTATTTAAATTACATTTGTAAGGGTTATTGAAGATATTTTTTTTGTTTTCCACGTTCATTTATTTATTTACTTATTTTGGGATTGGATAGAGCCATTGAAGAATTAATGAGTAACTTTTGTAAAACATGGCCTAGTAAGTCCATTACGCCAAATATGCATTTGTTGGAAAGACATCGTGTTGGTTTTATAAGATATTGGGATTTGGGTCTCGATATTTATGGAGAGCAAGGTTTACAAAGCATGCTTGCTGAATTTAAAAGTATGAGCAGCACCTTTTGCCATATAAAAGGAGCACAGTGAAATAAAAGTTTTCTTTTTGAAGATTACATCAAAAACTCCACAGAGGCTTTGAAAATCTGACCAACCATTCAAAAAAGAAAAAACTTTGTGAAGTTTTTCAGATGAATTGTATAAACAAAATATAACATTGCAACTTAATTTCAATGTTTTATGTAAGAAGTTTTCATTTTATATAGTATATATTGTGTATTCCCAAATAAAATAGATAAAAATAGTTTAAATTTTGAATTTCAATTAATGGTCTTAGAACAACAATGAATATTTTGTTTTATTAACTCAATATATTTTAGTTGTTATTCATTACGTTTTACATCTTGTTCAGTACCTATAACAAAATGGAAGTTTTAGGAAAAAAACGTATTTTTTTATACTTAAAAAAGTTCTAAAAACATATAGAAAAAAAAAAAAATTGGTTCTTCTAAATTCTTTAATTTTTAAACTCTTTAAATACCATAGTTTTTTCTCTTAAACATTTCAGATTTTCTCAAAAAATTTATTAAAATACTTGTTTAAGAAGAATTATTGACTTCCTTAAACTTCTTACCAAACAAATAGGCCAAAGTTCTAGATCTTAATAAAGTTTGAGAAATTCTTTTGTTTAATATTTTTCTCTCTTGAAAGCTAGTAATAATAGATATTTGATAAATAAACAAAAGTTTAACATGACATTCTTATAAAAAAACATATAAAATTAAGTGATAAGAGCAAGGTTTTTCAAAGTTTTTTGGCGGTTTACACGCTTTATTAAAAATCCAACTGAAAAAATTATTGTTATTGGGTAAGCCCGCAAAAAAAGTCCATTACGATACTGCCTTGTTATGATTGTTTAGCTAGTTAAATATTGCAAAAGTAGTTTATTTAAATTCAAAAGTAAAATATATATAAATATATATATATATGTATATATATATATGTAAAATCAGAAAACAGAACATTGCCTAATTCGCCAATCCATTTTTGATCGCCTTTTTATAGAATAACATTTATATATACACGTATTTACATTTATACACAAACAAACATGCTAATTTCAAAAGACCGAAAAAGAATGAATGCAAATCAAACCTTTTGATGATTACTTGATTGTTAGCCAAACCACTGTTATCACTTTTGCTGTAAGAAAATGATTTATCATTATTGCAACTCTCCCTGAAGATATTGTTGCTGTTTACACAGACTTCTACATCAAACAGCTCTGTCTTAACTACTTGCTTTTGCTCCCACTGCTTAACAATTGCACTTAACGTTCGAATATCTATCGTTTTGGTAAGCATAATGATAGCGAGGTTTTTTGTACATCTCGCAATTGCTTGCACAACATTTTGATAATGTGCGGACTTATTTGAATCAAGAACAACCATCAGATTTTCACATTCCATTCATCGAAAAGCTCTTACATCTGTTATGAGCAACTTTTCATTTAAAAAGTGCTCCACTGCTTTATCCTTTTCGGTCATCGTAACACATTTTGAGCTATTTCCCCGGGAAGTATACTTAACGTAAGCGTTTTCATTATCATTAAAAAAACTAATCACCGTCGCAATATATTCGCAATCATTATCATCCATGCAGATTATAACCTTTTTACCTAAAGCCAAACAGTTATCAAAATATAAACCGTAACTAAAATTTAAATGCTTAAAATTTTACCTTTGTGCTTTAAATTTGCATACAAATGTACAGTTACACACACAAAGATAAATCATTACCTTCTTCCTTTCTAATCTTCTCGCACAAACTAAACAACGCACAGGCATTTTTTTTTTTATTGTTTGATGGTATAAACCGTTTTAAGACCGGCTTGTCATGGTCAATTGCATGACCGAGATCGGATTTATCTCCATATGTAAACTTCACACGAAAGTTTGATCGAATAAAAACATTGAACCAAGGTTTTTTTACGATCTTTAACGCTTCATCTAAGTCAGGCTCATAAAAAATAGTATTGTCTTTGCATGATTCTGACTTGTATTCCGACTCATTACTCAAGTCTGGCTTGATGCTAGTCTCTTTATCCGAGTCTGATCTATTGTCAAGCAAGCCTCTCTCATCTTCTGACTTTTCATTCTGATTACAGATTTTACTTGGAAAAACAGACATGCAACAAACCAAACTGTTCCTTGACTCTTCATCCGAGTCTGATCTGTTGTCACGCTCATTGTTAGTATTGTTGCTTTGAGACTGTAATCTATTATTTTTATGGACTGCTCGTTCTTCAGTATACTCGGAAAATGGTCTATCCAAATCTTTACCTAAGAACAGTTTCTTTTCCTCTCTTGAAGCAACTTCTTCGGCAACATTGATAAGCTCGTTTATCGACACAGTTGTGCAAATGGTGTAAGGGAGACCATAGACATCCATTCCAGTTTCCTTTAACATGCGAGCTTTGTACTCGATATTGTTTTTTTTGCGGGTGGCTTTCATTGTTTGAGGAATCAGCACAAAGAAACTATCTTTAAACTCGTTATCTAACAAACTTTTTATTTCTCTTGCTTCCTCCTCAGTTAACTCCTCTCCGTTGTATTCATCAACAATGATGTGCAGTTTCTGATGGAAATGCTGTTTTCTCAGTTCTTTTAAAGAATCTGTTAATCGCTTTTTTAAATGCAAAACATTTACGCCTTTGCTAGAGATTTTAGGAGATGCATAGTTTTTCATGTAGCTATCAATAACACTGAGTGGATCGTGGGAGATGTAATATATAATAGAGTTTTCATCGGACTCGTTTAGCGTTTTTTCTAGCTTTAGCATAGCCATCAACGTTTTCCCGCTCCCATAATGACCAGTTATAATGATATGGTTTTTTGGAGACTCTAATGTTTCCCGCTGCTCATTATATAAAAGAAGAAATCTTGATTCAATATAAGAACTTATGTCATCTCCTGGTAAAAAACATGGCATGTAAACTTTAACCGCTGCAAGATATCCTATCAATCTACTGCACACAGCTTCAAAGATATCTGAGTTATTATTTTCCTTTTGCTCCATTTCATTTTTCATGTCACGAATCCTAGAGCTCACAAAGTCTATAAATTCATTTTCATCGCTGATTTCTTCAAGAAATAAAAAAAGATTTGTGTCTATGCAATCTTCAACAATATCTTTTCGAGAAGCAAAGTCTTCTCGCTTAATTTCCGGAGCAGCAACAAACGCCATAGTACATGCGCTGCTGTCTTCCAAGATATCTTTATTCATGAAATAAACTAAAGTCGCATTGAAGAACGAGTCTTCTAATTCAGCTTTCGGTTTATCTAATCCTTTTGCGATTTGGATAAATAAAAGTACATTTTGTTTTTCCATATAAGCAAGGAAAGAGTTGCGATCTGGACGTTCTCCCAAGTGATTATTGCAGTCAAAAAACTGAATATGGTGATGGCTTGGGTTATACTTACATACCAAATATAATCCAGAGGAACCATTTTTTAATGTCTTACACAGTTTATCTAACAACTGAGCCATAATTTCATTGTGGTTGATGACAATAGGTTCAATGATTCGATCATTATGGTGTTTAAAGTTTCGTTTAAGGTACTCTCTCGACCTTTCAATAAACCTTTCATAGGACATGCGCTTCGTAACAGATCCATTTTCTCTGAACGTCTTATCAAAGTTTTTATTGGACTTCTTAATCGAAACATTTTCTCTTGAATATTGGACGTACTCTGGTTCTTTGCAAAACTTAAATTTAAAATTTGTCACGCTCTCGGCATTGTAACCGAAGAAAGAATTTAAATCCCAAATAAATTTCGAAGCTAAAAGTTAAATATCATGCAGGTTATAATCAAAGGTTTTCTTTCAACGCCGAATATTATTTTAGTGAAAACGTACCTTTCCTTCCTTTCTTTTCCGGCCTAAAAGAAGAAAACGGTAGATAGACTTTACCATTTCTTATTTCCATAAACTTTTTATCGAAGTTAAATTATAAACAAATATAAGATCAAGAAATCTCACAATTTCTTCGAACGAATGCATTTTATTATAACATCTTTACGAACCATAGTATTAAGCGCTTCACGTATAGTATTCCATTCATTTCCAGGCATTTGTTGATAAAGTTTTTTATTGCAATGGAGGATCTTGTCAAAATTGCTAGTATTATTATCTTCCTTGATAGCAGTGATCACAGGATCATCCAATCCAATAAGACACGCATATCTATACCATTCTTCTTGCAATTCTTTCGCAATAATGTCACTCACGAATTTGTCTACTTCTTCAATCAAAAGAGAGCAGTTGTAAACAGATTGAAGTTTGATGCATGATTGTTTTTTTTTAAATAGTTATAATCATTATTATAAGTGTTTTTATTACAAATACTATTAATATTGTTATTGTTACTATTTTTTTTTTATCATTTTCGTTATTATTACTTTTACCATTATTGCTTTTATTATTATTGTTACTTTTATTATTATTTTAGTATTATTACTATTGTTACTGTAATTATCATTGTCATTATTATTTTATTATCATTTCTGTTATTATTATTATATGTTATCATTATTAGAAACTATAATATTATTGTTATTAATAAAAAATATTGTCATTGACGTTGATATAATCATTTATCATTATTAGCATTATAATTTTTTTTCTCATTACCTGGTTTGTTCTTTTTGATTATTACTTTTATTGCAGTTTGTTATTATTATTTTTAATTGTTAATATTATATTTGTTTGTATTACTAGCATTATTCTTATTACTACAGCAATTAATAATTTATTATTGCTCTGATAAAACTTATTAGAAAAATTAAGTAAAACAGCAAATGAGTAATAAAAAAATTTCCTAACCAATTTCCACCTGTTCAGCATCTATGTTTATAAAAAAGAAAATTTTAATCGTTATAAGATAACTACTAAATTATTTAAAAATACGATTTTAAGAAACATTTTGTTTATTTCTACATGAGATAACAACATCTAATACAACGTAAATAAAACAAACAATAAAACAATGCATTGATGAACATATTTCGTTAAATATTATTAACTTTAGCGTTAATAGCAATTACAGCAAATTTAGTATTAATAAAAATTATAGTAATATTAATAACAAAAGTAGTAGATGTGAAATAGGGGTTTTAGCTCAGTAGACCTCAGCTTATCTAGTTTTATCTCAACTTAACTTAGAGCCCATGGTTAGGCCATTTTAGACCATCTGAGGAACGCCCAGCGATTAGAGACTGTGACCAGTGGTTTGGCGAGCCTTCCTCTCTATCCTTAGGTCAACGCTCTTGTTCCTATAGCGTCTAGCATGGCTTGCGATAGGTTATATGGTGAGTCCAATGCCTGAGACGCTGATCTGCGGGCTGTATATATTTCCATATAGAGATTAGATCCATTTAGATTTTATTTGGATACTGAATAACCATCACAGAACCTGTTCATAAGAAGAACCTCCAAGGAAAAGTTATAACCTTTAAGGAGTTTGTGGATGCTTGTAAGGCCTTCCTACCACAAGATCTAGAAACCGCACCGCCAAAACCCATAAAACAACCTGCACCCAAAGCCAACCGAGTCAGCTTAATCACAAAAGACCATAGCCTATCTTACAGGCTAACCCTAAGCCAATATCTGACCAAAAACCAATGTCTGTGGCGCAGACGCTCAGCAATAAAGAAATAGAAGAGCTAAAGGAATATTTAGGGTTGATTAGAAATGAGCCTGTGTGAGAGACAGCTTAAGGGTTGCCGGTGGTTAGTGTTTACAATTGTTCTGATCTAATCAACACTTACATAGCCATCGCCCCACCAGGCAATGATCTAGAGTCTGATGCGCTTAAGCTCCTGAATAGCATGACTCAACGCATCTGTGAATTGTTGGAAAAGGAGGTTGAGAAGGAAGGGCGGAAAGTTTTAATAATTCTTGAAGTTGAACTTGAAAAGGAAGGCTTTAGACTTGGCGACGTCTATAATGATGGTCATGATTTGATACGAAGTAATGTCAGAGAATTCGTCTACCTACGGAGTAAGGCTGCCCCCATCCTTAATAAAAGTAATATCGTGGAGATGCTAACGAGATCCTGGGAAAAGATCATACAGCGGCTGGAAAAGTTCGTAAATAATGGATCTGGCTGGTAGCTGAATTGCTGCAATTCACTATACAGTGGCTCTGCCGTGTACCGCCTTTTCAGCTACGTTAATACGCCTCCCTATACACACGCTTCCTAATCAACGAATCATCTCTGCAAAATTTCCAGCAGACTTCGACACTTATCGCCCGACTTAGCACAATCAATATCTGGGGAAGCTCAACTTTATAGGGATGGATTTCTCGGGGAATGACACAGATATTAGAAAGTTTGAGCGTCTAAACCCTGAGCTATCGTCGGACAACTTCGGATGGAAGAACGGACTGTACCCATTCATTCAACTAGCAAGAAGGAATGGCTATTGACCTCTTGCTTATAGTTGATAAGGTCTGTTCTGAGAAGACACATTATGTCTGGATAAAGAATCTTGCTGCGATGTGCTATCAAACGAATAAATGTATAGAGACAAAGCAGCCTCGCCGCCAATACCTATATGTCTTCATGAGATAAGATCTCCTGGAGGCGCACCGCAAGGATTGTCTAGGCATAAGAAAAATACCTCAGAGGACTGTGATGCCTAATTTTAGCGGAAATACACTAAAATTTGTGAACGCGCGTACCCTTCATCATTAATGCTGCTTAGAGTGTCTCAACTTAACCGCAAAAGGTGCCTCAGCCTACTCAGAAAAGAGTTCGACTCTACTCTTATTGAATCTGGTCCCATTTAGCTACTATTATTTAATGGTCGCTAATTATGGCAAAACTTAAGGTTTTACGGTGGTGGGAGCGCGGTGGAGCACTTCATGGCTAGCATCGAGTCTGAGCTAGCTTATATGATTGACTTCTTCAAACTCTAAAAAGTATGAAAGCGAGCACTAGAACACAAACTCCCGGCTGTCTTCTGTTACATGAGGGGATATAATGGGCATATCATCATGCGAGCACTCGAAAAAGACATGGAGAAATTAATTAATCAATATAGAAATTACTTGCATTCCCAACATCATGGAAAAGTACATGACCTTCTCAGTCGTGAAGCTGCAATTTATTGACTCAAGACTGTTGGATAATCTCAAAATGGAGGATCTGAGGGTCACAAACAGAGTTCTTACAGGAGCCAAACTAGATTTGTTTAGGCGCAAGGGTCTATCCCTACGAGTACGTTGACAGCTTTAATCGGTTTGATGAGACTTGTCTACTGAGCAAGAAGCCAATCAACTTAAAGCCCTACACGAGCGAGATGGAGACAATATCTGCGCGCAAGATGTTTGGAGCGCGCTTAGATGTAAAAACCTTAGCGACTTTCACAACGTCTACTTGAACAATGATGTAACACTGCCGGCAGACGTCTTCGAAAAAATTAGGAACACATTGAAGGAGCTCTATGATCTTGACCCAGCCCACCACTTCACCTCAGCAGGGATGGCGTGGGATGCCAAGCTGAAAAATACTGGGTTCGCGTTTGAGCTCTTCACCTACATCGATACGAATCTGTTCTTTGAGAAGAGTATTCATAGAGGTGTCTCAATGGTTTCGAAAAGGTTCGCCGAGGCAAAGAACCAGAGTGTCTCGACTAAGATGCCACGAAGCCCATTAGTTATATACCCAACCTCGAAGCTGACATAATTTATGGGTGGGGCATGATCCAGCCATGGTCTGTTAGGGGGTTAGAGTGGACCCAGCCGGAGCTGGCTGAAATCTTAGGGATTCCTGTTGTGCACTGTCGCCACCTTCAAATGACTTGGGATGGTGGTTACAAAAATCTATTGAGCTATCGAATTCAGGCAGGAGCCCATAAAGATGAACACCGAATTGAGGAAAAAAGCTAGCTCCAACTTTAAAAAAAGAATTCTTTAAGCTGACGAACAACAATGTCTTTGGTAAGATAATGGAAAGTTTACGAATACGTGTCGATCTCACCACACCGAGGCTAAAGCTGAACAGGCTGATATATATTTTGGGCAAGCTGTACTTGTTGAAGCACCTGATGTATGACTTCTGGTACGGTCAGATCAAATCTAGGTATGGTCTGAATGCACAGCATCTGTACATATATACATATAGCTTGATATTCGAGGTTTAGGCTGATGATCTCTTTAAAGATATGCGGGAAAAAGCCGATCTCTAACTAACAGCCAGTACCCAAAGAATCACATATGCTTTGACGTGAAAAAGAAGCAAGTGATGGGCAAGTTTAAAGTTTAGTGTAACGTAGGTCTCATCCATGAGTTCGTTGGGCTCAGGCCAAAAATGTACTCCATCCTCTATGAGAATAAGAACGGAAAATAAACGGAAACTTAATGGGATAAGAAAGACTTTCGTTTACAAAAAACTCCTGAAGAATTGCTAGATCGCCTCATTCGGAATGATGTATAAGCTATTCATGGACAAAGCGATTTGTGGGTCCATCAATAAGACTACAGAAGGCAGGTGTCCCTCCCGTCTCATCACTTAATCAATAGTGCGCGCAGTCATAGACCAGATAGGAATGGTTGTGCGGTCTCTCTATCTCACCAGGAACTTCCAAATAACGTACGAGAGAGCCAGCGGATATGAAAGCCTACTCAAGACCGACAGCCCTCCGAGCTTATTTTGACAGCGTCTGAAATATCTTCACTGTCTTGATGGCGGCTTTAGGTTTCGCACCTAAAAATCTGATCGGCGCATTGTTGAGGACGGCTAAAACTAATGGTAGCTCCCAGAACTACGCGGGTGGGATCTACCTGAAGCAGATGCAGCCACTTAAGCGGACCTCGTTTGTATATGTAAACGAGAGCATCTGCGGCTTCTACCGCATTTTTGCTTAGTTACTCCCAGTGAAAGCAGCAGCAATCGCAAAGACGCTGAATATAGGCATTGCAATAGTAGCCACCGTTATGCATGCTATGTATCTCGCGTCGATTTTTCAAATGCCGGGAGCGAAGCTGGCAGGGATCCATTTTTTGCCCACCATCATCTACCAACTCCATTCGCGTAATATCAGATAGCCAGTCAACATCCAAGCGTCTAGCATATCAAATCCTACCTCAGTCTTCGACATAAATTTAGATTTCTCCATGTCGTAAGAGATAACCAAGACTTCAAGGCTGACCACTGCGCTACAATACACACCGCCAGCGACTGCTTTCTTATAGTCAAGTGCGAGGGTAGACATCTCCCTAGCAATGATGTAGTTATTATTATCGATATAGCACGACTTCAATTGGGGTCTTATTGAGGTCTGACTGGTAATAAAATCTGGGCGCGCACCCCATCTTTTTTCATCATTATTGCCCCAAACTCCTGGTATTGCGTTAATGATATACCTGTCCGTTCTTTAAAAAACCGGCTTTCAATCAAGCGTTCCATAGTGACGGTGAACTGGACTGTAAACTTTCTCGTACCATCAAAGTTATAGAATGTAAACATTTTACCTCGGTGTCCAGAAAACCATCAATGTTCTTTCTAAAACAAAGGCTGGCGATGAGTGCGTCTTCATAATCGACGACGGCTTCAAAGAAAAAGAAATAGGCTCACAAATGTCCAAGCAGTGAATGATTTCTATTAGTGGACGCCATATCAAGCACAGCTTAAGGATAATTGCTTAGAGATACACAGCTGTCACCCGACTCATAAGAGATCAGGTGAGTGCTATGGCGATCCTCCCCTTAAAAGAAAGGAGCTCCTTCTTCCAGATAACTGATGAGAGCAGGGGCGGTACAAGCTCTTCTAAAGTTGATGAGATCCGATTACACCTCAATTAGAGACGATAAGTCGCTACACAAATATTCACCTGTGGTGATAGAGATGTCGAGCTGCTTTGATTTTGTATGTCATCCCATGAATTTTCTTTGCAATCTGTATATCAGCCCTGACTTATGTAATCATTTGGAAGAATACCCTATACAGACATATCTCAAAGTCTATAACGACGGAGATCATAGAAGAACTGCTCAATGATGATTTAGACTCATCGATAGAGCTTAGCCCAGAGCCCCACAAATGCAGTTCTGTAGAGCTCTATCTTAGTTGGTTCGCTGCTGCTGTGGGCAGCGAAAATAGTAAAAAACTTCTTGCGAAGAAACTGAGACATGATGTCGTTAGTAGGAAGGATCCGGAGCAGGTGATTGCTGTGTACACGGAATACACCATTAGCATGTTTAGGAGCAAGGGAGCATGATCAAACAGCCCTAAAACTGATCTAAATAATGACCCATTACTGCAGCATGATCTATGCTTTTTTTCGGGAGAAGTGTACCACCGTTTTGGTAGGTATAGCTCCCTTGATATTGAGTTCCGTTAAGCATATTGATTTAACTTGTCCGGTGTGAGCTGTTTACCATGATCAACACTCTGCTCAACGTGATCAACACTTTGCTGAAAAAACGAGCTCACAGGATCCTCACTTCCTTATTAAGACTGTGAATCCGTTAAATATACGATGGAAGAACCGACAGTAACCGTAAAACAAAAAGCCAGAGAACTGTTAAGACTTATAAAGCATCGGTGGTCGTACAAAAGAAAAGAGCGTTTTCTTCTTGAGACTTTAAAAAAACATAGACTGGATTTTGCCGCCGCCGCTTCTACAAATAAGGTCGATGAAGAGGATGTCAGGAATCCGCAGAGACGAAAACAATCAGAACCAAAGCTAGAAAAGAGAAAGGCGCCGAGAAAGTTGAGGAAGGAGTGGTGAAGCAGCAGCGCTTCACTAGCGGGTTTTCCGCGGATACCAGCTATATAGCGCTCGCCATAGGAGCTGTAGCTCTCGTCTTCCTCAGTATGCAATCTCAATATTTACAGAAAAAAGTTAATACACGAGTCGAATCCCGTTCATCAATGGAAATGCCAGTCCAGGACTCGCAGCAGCAAAATCATAGTTGGACAAGCGCCATGAAAAGCGACGAATGTGGTTGAGCAAGCACCTTGCGCTAGCGACAGGCGCGTACGACTTCTACAAAATGGAAATATCTTCGAAATAATTAGCTGCCACTTAAGATTCCTTATATCTAGGAATCTATTGTTGTCTTCACGAGATTTTGGTTTTCCGTCTTTCTAGCAGTTGGACGTTTTTTTCACGTCCGTATTAACATTGTAAAGGTAGGCCCGATTATTTTTTCGAAAGTAAAGCGATGACACCGGTTATCAAATCAGCGTTATCAGAGATCGCGACCCAGACCGTTAGCCTTATTGGAATGCTTATTCTCTTTTAAAATTGTAATTTGTAAACTTCAGAGAGCTTCTGTATTCTATATATCTTCTGGAGGACCATCTGGAATCTGAGGGCAGACCTATCCGTAGCTGATTTTGTTGTCAGTGATATCACAGATTGCGCGGATGGTGCAATTAATGGCACGCTTGTGATGGGGAAGGGGGGGGGGCAACGCCGGATAGAGCCTTTCTCCGGATATTTTATGCTAGACTTATTTTATGGATGTGATTTTTTTCCAATTTTATTTGGTGTGTAATACTATTTTATCCATGCCATGAGGAACCATCAGACTATACATCGTTTATATTCCTAGAGGCCTTTTGATTAGTGCCACTTGCACTTTAGTCTTACTAGTACTTACTTCACAGTGCTCACGGATAAGGCTTTCAAAAGTTGTATCCACGTCTCCGGGGATTCTGATGGTTCCAGTCATATGTGAATCCGTTGATTCTAGTGGTTCAACTTTCAAGGGTAGGTTTAGCACAGTTCTCGATGCTTCCGTCTTCAAAAACTCAGTCGCCTTTCCGTTCTGGGATTGAAACAATAAGCCAAGGAGGATAATGCGGCCTAAGACTTGTGTAGACCAGGTAATCTTAAAATTCCATAAGACTAATAATAATGTGATTGTCCTCGCAAAAACTATACTCGTGTTCGAGACGTTCAAACTTTAGGACCGGGCTCGACGATGGACAAAAATAATTTTGCTGACTCAGTGCGTAATGTACCAAACAGCGAAACCAAGCAAGACAGCCACTAAACCGCCAATGACTAAGACGCTGAGTACTATCTGCTGTTCGTCTGATGACTTCCCTACTGGTAGCTCAATGTCAGACCATTTAACAACAGTATTGGTCTTTTTATCTCCGGCAGCTGGCTGGCTTGATGGGATTTTTATACCCTTTATCAGGTGATACCGGATCTATAGACTTTTTCTTCATCCCATTGATGCCAGTCTTAATACCGATAGCAGGTGGTGGCACTTTGAAGAGCTTATTGTTGTGCTCTTGAATGGGTTTAATCTAAGGTCTCTCGAAATCAGATGTAGACCTAGGGTAGAGGCAAAATTGAGAGTACTGTTGGCGTTTGATAATATGGTTTTGAAGCGTGTGATGTTGGCACCAAAGTCTTTGGGGCAATCAATATGGACTTCTGGAGCTTTTACAAACCTCCGCCTGAGCATCCAGTGCACTGGCTGTCAAGCCTGCAATGGTTCTGCAAACACCAAACAGCTCTGACGGGATACATATTGAAAAACCTCTTATACTTTCTGAAATCGTCAAATTAGAATTATTTTGTTCTATCTCTAATTTTAAACGTTGGGAGAAAATGAATTGCTAATTTTACTAAGTAATGATTATTTTTAAAATACATTTTATTTTTAAAATTATTTTTCTAAATGTTTTTTTTTAAATATAAATTATTTAAAGAATAAGTTATTATTTCTTAAAAAAGTTACAATAACATTTTAATTAATTTTTTCTTATAGATAAAAATTAAAAACTTTCTTTCAACGTTTAAAATGGAAGATAGAACAAAATAATTCTAACCTGACGAAATAGTTCTGAAAACAACTTTAGAAGACCATTCGTTAATTCGGGAATGTGTCCGGGAGCCACGTAAATGATGAAATAGTCCCCAGTTTTTCCATCCTGCACAAAGCGTCTTTCATTGAAGCATCATGCCCATGATTGAAGCTCACTCTCATTTCGGATCCCAAATTCTTTTTATATCTCCTCAAACGTAGCGCAACACCCAAAAGCCACAGAGCCCTCCTGGCAGTATAATAAAGATGGAACTTGTATAAGGCTTTCATGAAAAGATCGCTGGAGTGAAGCATAATCATCGAGACTCCACATGCCACAGTAGCCATGCTTCCCGCAAAGTTTATAGCGATTGTGTAAATAACAAAATTAGAGGGGTCATTCCACAGAAAAAAGTTAGTATTATATTTCTTTCAACCAACCTAAACGAGAAACCACTGTTAATGTTGAATGATGGTGTGTCAGTCTCAGAAATCGTTATCGGACACCGTGAAATACCTTTTGTGAATATAGATGCCTCATCCGTCTGTTTGACATTTGATATTTTCAAGATGAAATTTGAAAGAGTTGAAGCTGGTTAGTACACAAATTTTTCATTAAAATTGGGTCAAGGATAGAGGTGTTAACTCCTCCATCATAGCTTTAATGGCTAGAGTTGAGTGGTAATTCGTTAAACTTGGGACTAAGATATCTATTCCCTCAGTCCCGAGTTTTATATAGACCTTGAAGTTTTGTAGTGGTTCTATATTAGAGTGGTCCCCGATGACATCGTTTTATTCGATAAACCTTTTTTTTTTCTTCCCTCCAACCATTTCTTTAAGGTTCTTATTAAACTTCATGTTCAAACATAGTTCCTCTTTCATTGATGGGATAAGTTTTTAAGTTTCTAAACTTTAGATGCAAAGGCCCAACACTATTACTCTTTGCAATAGTTATAAATAAATTGGGTCTACCATACCTACTATCACGCTCAAAGCCGAACTCTAAATGATTCCATACCTTTTTAATTAAAAGTTTCCTTCCGCCGCTTCAGGATTTATGACAACATTTGGATTCTCTTTATATGCATTTCTCACACTTTTATGGAAGACATACTTAAGCCAACCAACATCCATTTGAGCCAACTTATCGAAGCTCCATGCTTCATCCTTTTTCTTAAGAATCAGATTTGCAGTAATACCTGGTTTTATGAGTTTAGTTACCTATTCATCATTTTTCTCATTTTCATCTGCAACATTTGCCCATTTTTCTCTCCTATCCAATTCGAAAATTGATACCCCCTCCTTCATCCATTTCGCTTCAAGCTTTTACAGTCTTAAAAAAATTACTGTCACCTCTATTTGAGCGTCCGGTTATCTCCAAATATTGCATCTCCCATAAGCCAAGATAGCTTCTCAATCCAGCATGTATGGTACACAGTTTAATCCAACAATGGACGTACTGACGCGACACGCTATCCGAGGTGAGAGGTTAATAACATCAATAACCTCGCCCGTAATAGCTAACCTTTTGTGTCAGACGTTGCTGATACGGTTCCCAAGCTTAAGTAGGGATATGGCTGAGGTGCCATGCATCGTAAGCTTGGTTTATGATGTGACTCTTACGAGTGGGGAAGACCTTACAGCAGTCCTATAGAAACTACTGGGCAAAGCGTGACCTATTAATGACTCCCTCTCATAGAATCTCTTCAGATAAATTGATGCAGGGATGTGATGGCCAAGCAGATCCTGGCAGTCTGACCCGGCTCAGATCTGAATCTTCCACAGCTGTCACCACCGGACCAAATAGCAGTGTAGCTAACGCTTTTAGTAAAAATCCTTCAAAGTTCTTCAGATCTCTGGGCTTTGAGCTGGTAACAGGTAGGGGCCTTTTCCACCCTTTCAGTTTAGGAGGCCATTTGGAGTATGAGGTTGTGTTCAGCTATCGATTACAGGTTATCATCTCAGCAGATACAGCAGCTGCTATGAACTATAGTCTTAATAATATAGCGCTTAAGTTCGAGACTGTCTCCTTCGTCTCTCTGGCAGGAAACATCGCTCTTAGTTCTCAAGTGCTCTTAGCTCTTGGTTATGAAAGAATCTAACTCCACGGGAGTATCCAGCAAGTTAGTTCACAAACCAGTTGGCTTTTTGATATAAGTTTCGAATGTGACAGTCTGAAAAATGTTGTAATCACTGCTCAAAGCTAATTGATTTTCGAATGCCAGCCTGAAAATACTCTATCAAGTTTCAAACCTCTGAAAATAGAAATAGCCATAGAGGGGAAGAGCAACTTTTTATGTTCTAACAAAGTTCTCCGTCCCCTCCCCTCCCTCCTCCAGGATATATGAAGACTCATGCCGTTGTCTTTCTGGTACTAATCAAAAAGTTTATCCTGATAAAAATATGGTTTGTAATGAGTTGTCCTTTCAACCGATTACCTTCAATGATTTGTATCCTGGTGCAAGTCAATTGCTAGCTATCGATCATTGAAGCAAGAAAACAATGGTAAAGGAACAACTATAAATATAACCCGTATATCGTCCAGAGCTGCCTCTGTCAATACTAACTTGCTCATCGTACATGATGGTCTGTAAAAGTTGGACGATGGTCGTTTCATAGACGCTGTTTATTAAGAGACATTATCTTTGACACTGCTTCAACTCTGCAACCGCCGACTCACCATACACCCTGTCGCATACCGCGCTAGACGCTGTAGGACAGAGAGCACTGACCTATGCAACGAGCAGAAGGTTCGCCGAGCCACCGGTCTCAGACCCTAACCGCTGGACCAACATCAAATGTTCATAAATGGCGTATTCATGGGCTCTAAGCAAAGCTGAGATAGGATAATCTCAACTTTGGTCTAGTGAGTTAAAACCTGAGATAGGATAATCTCAACTTTGGTCTAGTGAGTTAAAACCTGAGATAGGATAATCTCAACTTTGGTCTAGTGAGATAATCTCAACTTTTGTCTAGTGAGTTAAAATTTCACATCTACTAAAATAATATTAAAAATAAAATTAATAATAATAATAATAACAAAAATAAAAGTAACAATAATAAAAATAATAATAATAATACTAATAATAATTAAAATAATTACGATAATAATAAATATAATAATAAAAATAATAATAATAATAATAATAATAATAATAATAATAATAATAAGAATAATAATAATAAGAATAATAATAATAAGAATAATAATAATAATAGTAATAATAATAATAATAATAATAATAATAATAATAATAATAATAATAATAATAATAATAATAGTAATAATAACAATAATAATAATAATAATAATAATAATAATAATAATAATAATAATAATAATAATAATAATAATAATAATAATAATAATAATAATAATAATAATAATGATAATAATAATAATAATAATAATAATAATAGTAATAATAATAATAATGATAACAAATAAAGATAATAATAATAATAAAAAAAGATAATAACAATAAAACTAATAATAATAATAATAACGATAATAATAATAATAAGGTTAATAATAATAATGTAAATAATAATAACGATAATAAAAATAGTAATAAAAATAATGATAAATAATACTAATAATATAATAATAATAATAATATTAATGATAGGCAATAATAATATAATAATAATAATGATAAGATTAATAAAAATAATAATAATAATAATAATAAAAATAATAATAATAATAACAATGGTAACAATAGTAATAATAATAATGATAATAATAGTAATAATGATAATAATGATAATACTAATAGTAATAATAACATCTACAATAATAATAATAATGATAATAATAATAATGATAATAATAATGATAATAATTATAATAATAATGGTAATAAATATACTTATAATACTATAATTAATAATATTATTAGTAATAATAATAACAATAGTAATAATAATAACAATAGTAATAATAATACTACAGATAATAATAATAATAATAATACTAATAATACTTATAATAGTGATAATACAAATAATAATAATTGTACTCATAATAATAATGATAATAAAACTAATAATAGAAATGATAAAAAGTTACAGAGGAATAGATATAAGAGTTATGAAAACAAAAGAAATGATGAAAATAACAACAAAAACAGTAATAAAGGTAATAATACTTAATAATCATGCTTTGTTAATGTAACAAAAGAATTTTAAAAAAAATTTCTCACCCATCTTGTTCTGTTCTGCATGCAAAACTGACAGAGAAAAAGTTGTAATAGCTAATATATTTAGAGATCATATGATGAGTGAAGTTGAAATGTTTACGATATTTTATAAATTGCAGAATAACATATCGCAATGTGATGACACATCTAAATAGTAAACATAATTATAAAGTATGCTATTATTAAGTAATATTTTTATTATCATTATACAGCTATTCACAAAAGTTTAAACGATTTCAGAATTTTTATCAAGTATTTTTGGTTTTTGTTTAATAAAAAGAAACTGTAAAATGATATCGACTTAATTTTTTTTATTTATTAAAGAAAAAGTAATTAGCTTTAAAATGAATATGAATATGTTATAAAAGTTTTAATATTTAGTTAGGAAAAAGCTATTACAAAAAATCTTATAGGAAAAATAAGAAGCACAAAAGTTTAAACGAATTGTAACATTCGAACAAAAAATTAAAAAAAAAGCAAAATTAGTATTTAAAGTGTCCTCTTTTGTTTTTATTGCAAAGATAAACTCGTTTAAGGATTGGTTCAACTAATTTCATGCTCATCACGCGAGGTTCCTTCAGCCAGTACTCATTTAAAAGCTGCTTTAAGTGCTGAGTTTATTGAATTTCATGGCATGTCAGTTGATTGTTGATCCAAGACCAAATATTTTCAATTGGGTTGAGATCTGGTGATCTAGAGCACCAGGGCATCACATTGAACTTTTTTTTCAAAAAATTTTCTTTGATTGAGTGAGCTGTGTGAGCTGAAGCCCCGTCTTGTTGAAAGATGAATTGCTTGCTTCTGCCCTACAAGTGTCTGACTGATGGAACTAAACACGTTTCCAATGTGTTCTTGTAGGTGTATTGATTAATTCGGCCTTCGCACAGCTCACAGAAGCCTATACCTTTGTGAGAAAAACATCCCCAGATACCAACGGAACCTCAACCGCCTTGTCGACGATGTTGCAAAAACCTGTCTGAGTATTTCTCAGTTGCAACTCTTTTGACATAGATTCTTCTCTTGCGTTTTACAACTTGAAAATTAGCTTCATCATTCCAAATAACTTTTGTCCACTGTTCTACAGACCAG
Source organism: Hydra viridissima (assembly GCF_058129835.1). NCBI lineage: Eukaryota > Metazoa > Cnidaria > Hydrozoa > Anthoathecata > Hydridae > Hydra > Hydra viridissima. Next base: position 549,422 of record NW_028324300.1, read on the forward strand.
TCCAGCCTTTCTTTGGACCATACTCGTCGTTTACGTTTATCCGTGATTGAAAGAATGGGTTTTCTAGCAGCTATGTATGTTCTAATACCTTTGTCCAACTATATTCGTCTCACGAGCTCTCTGCTATTTTTGGGATTATATTTTGACTCGTTGAAGATTTGTGCTAGATTATTGTAGCTGAGCCTGGGGTTTTCTCTGCTCATTCTGAATATACCATTTTTGTCACGGTTACTGAGTTTGGATGGTCTCCCAGTACGCGACATGTCGGAGACGTCCTTGGTAAGTTCCCAGGTTTTGATGGTTTTTCAAACGCAATATTCAGAAATGTGATGTATTTCGCCTATTTGAACGTTTGAGTGATTTTTTGTCCTCGCCATACCAATAACTTGTCATTAGATGTCACTAGAAACTGATTTTCGACCCATTGACAAATAACCTCTTTACCAAATTGGAAAAAAAATTATTTTGATATCTATTTCCATTAGATTTTAATTTAAGAAAAACCGAAGATTAGTTCTGAAAATTCTGCAATCGTTTAAACTTTTGTGAATAGCTATATCTTTATAATAATACTTCAAATTTTTATTTTTACTTTGTCTCTTACTACTATTATTGTTTCTATAATTATTATTTATTTGTATCATTATCTCTTCGTATTATTAATATCATTACTTTTATTAGTTTTATTATCATTAATATAATGTCATTATTTTTTTCTAACTATCATTTTTAGTATTAGTATCATTATCCATATAAGATTAAGTATTTCATGAAAGATTTTAAAAATACCTTAAACAAACAAAGAAGTATTGCTTAAATTTTTCCAAATATCTTTTAATTGTTCTGTGTCTATTACTATAGTCGCTAAAGTTTTATTTGCATTTATTGGAAGGCATACTGAAACTTTATCATTTATCTCATTTATCTCTATATAAATTAATCATTTCGGTTTACTTTATATGTAATTTCAAACACTAATTTAAAGTATTTTTACGAAACCAAATATTCATAAATCTTATTAATATAAATATAAATGCAGTAAAATAGAAATATAACGTTATTTTTAATTACACTAAATATAAATACAAACAATGATATATACATAAATACAGGGGGCAACGAAAAAGTTCCTGGGCTTAGTAAAACTACATTTTCTAAGTCTCATTATATAATATCTATCTGATTTTACTGCCTGTAATTAACAATAATAACACTAAGTGGCATTATACATTTTTATTCACATATTATTAACAATCTAATGTCGCATAAATACATATGAGAATAAAGCACGAAATTCAAATTTATGACCTGTCCAAGGACAGCCCTGTATATATATTATATAAAAATACAAGTATAATATATATTATGTAAAAATACAAATATAATATATTTAGTAATATAATAAATACAAATATATTATATATATAACGTATATTGTATATAAATGTAATGCATATTATATAAAAATGCAATATACAAATATATTGCAAATTATATAAAAATACAAATATGATATATATTATGTACAAGGTGCGGAGGCTATTCGAGAAGTAATGTTTGGCTTGGTTTTGTGATGTAAATAAAATACTTTCGTACTTTGATTTTGTTGATCAATGTTCCATGACCGCTTTAATAAAATTCGATTTTAATGATATTTTGAGTAAAAAATATTTAAGTTAAAAGTTTTACAATGGAAGCCAAAAGAACCGAAGCTTTAAATTTGATTCACGCGGGTTTGCCTGCACGTGAAGTGATTTGTGTTTCATAATGTCTAAAACTAAATTTTACAAAGTTAAAACACGTAACAGTGCTGAGTGAGCCAAAATGCCAAATCTAGTGAACAAAAAAGTTGATAGAAAGTTCACAGAAAAGCTTAAAAAGCATATTGGAAAGAATCCTACTGTATCGATCAGAAAGATAGCGAAGTTGTTCAATATTGATGAGTGGGCAGTCAGAGGAGCTCTAAAGACACTTGGAAAACTCAGAGTGGCCCAACCTTCATGTCAACTTTTGCCAAAAAAACTAAAAACTTTACGATTGGAGCGATCAAATAAGCTTCTGAACCAGCTAAAAAGCCATGCTCCGTCAACAGTTAAAGTTTTCGCAGATGAAAAACTTTTTAGTGTTGACTGTGCACGGTCGTTTGTAAGAGGAAAGTTATTATACGCATGCGCAGTAGAGTTAAAAATAATTTAAAATTTTAAAAATGGCTACGGATGCAAAACTTATCATTGACAACGAGTAACTTGTTTAATTTTAGATAATTAAATAGGCTTTTAACTATTTTTTAAATGAAATTATTGTGAAAATAACTTTCACCTGTACTAAGAAATGTTTTAAATAAAATACAAAACCTCTGAATGTGAATAAAATCTACTTTCAGCTAAAGCAACTTTACTGTTTTTGTTTACAATTTTTAAACCTTTTTTAAAAAAGTTTTGAGCGTAGAAATTTTTAAATTTTTATTTATTCAGCAAGATGAACCTTTTATCTTTTTTGCATTTTTTGCTTATATGAGGATTCAATTTTTTTTGCAGGGTTAAAATAAAATCTTAATGATTAAACTTTTTGTAACCTGTTGCTATGGTACTCCTTTCCGATGTATATATATATATATATATATATATATATATATATATATATATATATATATATATATATATATATATATATATATATATATATATATATATATATATATATATATATTTCTAAAGAGAAATAGAGAAAGAGATTTCGAAAAGAGTATAAATATATAGGAATTGGTTGATAAATATGAATGAATTACTAGGATTTGTAAAAAAAAAAAAGTTATATAATTGTATATATATACCATTTTTTAAATAGTCTAATATTAGATAAAATGGAACTTCACAACAAAAATATTAAACTCCTTTGCAGAGTTTGTGGACAGTTACTTGGTAAAAAGCATTATTTTATAGGAGAAATTCTTAAAGTAAAATTAGAGCAGCTGTTTCATGCTGAAATGACAGATTTGGAATTTGTCCATCCTCCAAAAATGTGTAAAAAATGTTATTGTACAATAAACAATGTGCTTTCAAGAAAAACATCAACTGCCCTTTGTCTCTGTACTAAATGTAAACGACACTGTGATGACTGTTTTACTTGCCAATCAGTAAAAAACTTAGAAAAGGTTTAGTAGTTTCTAAACAACAATCTAAAAATAAAGCAAGCTGTAGTGGCCGCCAAAAAAATGATTCAAAGATGTTGACATTTGCAATGTTCACTACCATAAAAGAAGCAATAACCATAATACATGATGAAGACATAGATATATAAATTTATTGTTAATTATCTTCCTTTTAGATTTGTTTTTTGTTACATCTAAACCACTAACATCGTCGAATGCGAAAAAAACTGTTACATTTTACTGTCGAAGAGTTTAAATGTTTGTGATGTTCTAATGGAATAAACTTTGTCTATTTAAATAAAAAGTAACACAAGATAATATGAAAGTGGTTTTAGGAGCAGTTAAAGTTAAGTTACCAATTGTTGAAAACAAGCCAGGAAGGCACGTTTTATTTTATAATATTTCTCTAAATAGGTATTTACATTTTTTTTGTTTAAAACATAATATGTAAAATATTAAAAATATGAGAATCGCATTGAAAAATAACCAGTGTAATAATATGTATCTTCCCTTTTTCCATATTTGTTTTTACCAAATATACAGTGTGTATTACACACAGAACACATCTATATTAGTGGATTAAAACTTTTTGGGGCCCCGGGCTTCTTTTTTTTGGGAGGCATTTTTTATGCGCCACAGCCCAAAATCGACTTTTACAAAAAATGAGGGTCGTTTTAAAAATTTCAGGTTTACAGCCTACCCTTAATCCAGCACTGCATGCTTGTTTTGAATGGAATTTATTATATTTAGAAAAGATGAAGTTTGTGTCAGTACTGTCTCTGAAACAAAAACCCAAATCGTACCTTTCGCTCTTATTTTCTGTTGTTTAGCTTTTGCTTCGCCTGAGACAGCAACCAAGATTGGAGTCTTTTTATATGCGCCACAGCCTTATAATGACTAATAATTCAAAAAAAGGTCCTCTTACAAATTTCGGGGCCCTTAAAACTTGCGGAGATCGGGTCTATAGCCCCCCCCCCCCCCTTTAATCCAGCACAGATACAAATAATATGTTTTCTGCTTCCATGATTTTTGTTTATAATTTCTAGGCATAATAAAGCTCAGAAATTAAATTTTTTTATACTTATACTGATTTTCTCAAATTTTTCGTTAATCTCAAACAACATTTATTTTGTATATATAAATAGTGGCCATCAAGAGCTTTCGCGTCGCCTGAGGCAGCAATAAGATCAGCGTATATTTCCCCTTTTAATCTTATCTTTAAAGTTGGGCCATTAATAAGGCGAAGAATATTCCTCGCGTTTAATCTTATCTAGATTACTAAAGATATCTTTAGTTGATCTGGTATTTTTAGGCTTATAATAAACCATTTTTACGACTTTTAATGCGTTATACCTGTTCTAAAGTACAAATAATAAACCTATTCTAACATGCTTTTTGCTTCCATCATTTAGTTTCTAGGCATAAATAAATAAAAATCCAATTTTATACTAATTTAATACATCAACATTTGTGCGGATATTGCAAAATCGTATTTCTATCATTAGAACAATCAAACTACCCTATAACTTTCAGATATTTACAGTTGCCATTTGCACACCACTAGGTGACATTAACCAGGGTCAAGTCGTCATGTAGTGGGCCAAAGACATTTTTTAAGCGCAACTCAAAAAAGGTTTAAACGTTTAAGGTTCCGAAACAAGAAAGAATCCAAAAATGATAATTTAAAATCAGTACATGTTTAGGTAAAATACCTTAACCAATATACTGCTGTGCAAACGGTTACAGAATTTAAAAAAATAAGGATTTTACCTGCTCCTACTGGAGCGCTCTTTCTATATATTATAAATGTTACAAAGATACAAATAAAGCTAGACCTCAGTTTACATTATTATAATCTGAATATAATTTGTTAATTAATATTTTTGTGAAGAATAAGGCCACTGCCTCAATATATATATATATATATATATATATATATATATATATATATATATATATATATATATATATATATATATATATATATATTACATTGTTCACCTCCCCAAGGCCGAGGGGGTTACTACAGTCGAGGAGGCTACTCTTTTTTGTGTTTTTTATTTTTTGTTCTTATTCGTGGTACAACCCCCTCTCAACTCTTTAACTCCGAAACACGAACCTTGACAAGCAAGGCCACTGCGCACAGAAACTAAGTTGATATATATATTTAATTAATATCTTTTTAACACATTAAATAAATTAATTCATTCTAACTTTTAAAGGTCACATTTCTAAATATTACTCGCATTTTCTTTCAAAATGTCAATTTTCATATTATATCTAAATAAAAACACAGACAAGTTTTGAACTTAAAGCATAACTTTGATAAATTATTTAATTTTTCGATATAAAGCTATAAAGTTTGTAATATTTGTAATAATTCAATAGAGACAAACTGCAGAAAAAGCAACATTGGTATAATTTAAAAAATATAACTTTATTTTATGCATCAAATAAATATCAATCAACACAAAATAAAAGATCAAAATACAATTCAAATGAAAATATAAATATCTTTTATGCATTAAATACATTTTTCATTCCTTCAATCTTTATGTAAAAAATATTCTAAATTAATTCATTTTGATTTTAACAGTCTCAAGCAAAAAAACATTTAAAAATAAAAAAATTTAAACACCAAATACAAAAAATATTTATATCGAGTTCCAAGAAAAAGTCATTCTGCTTTAGTTTACTTTTCCCTTCTTTACAACAGGTAAGTTTCCTCTTCAAGATGCGAATATGGTTGGAATACTAAAAAAAAGTATACTATAATATTTTTTTGTTTTGAATCAATTTTTATCATAATTTATTAATTTTGAATCAATATGTACAAAACCAGACTGATGATTCAATCGATAGAATTAAAATTATAGCATTCAATCGATAAAATCAAAATCATAACCAATTATATTGCTTTGATGCAGGCAATACAGTTGATTTATTAGACATTATTGACTAAACTGAAAGCCTGGAATAATAACATTCAAAATTTTGATCATACATAAGAGTGTACATAAATATATAATGTATGTATGTGTATGTATATATATATTAGGACCTTGCGAATTGCTTCGATTCGATTCGCAAATCAAGTATCGCTTTGATTTGAGTCGAAAAAAAAAAGATTCAAGTTTTTTTGAATCATATTTTATTTTGCGAATGTTGCTGTTTTTTTAGATTTCTAAAGCTGAAATGTAATTGAAATGGGTTTTTTATCCCGGGTGGAGTAAGAGTAAATGAAAACAGTTCGAATATCACTTTTAAACAAACGTCAAAAATATAATCTGGGCAAAAAAAATTTGTTCAAAGAAATATTTTTATCTTTTTGGAAAAAAAAATGCTTAACAAACAAAACAAAAAATGTCAATTTGCAGGGCCCTAATATATATATATATATATATATATATATATATATATATATATATATATATATATATATATATATATATATATATATATATATATATATATAGTAACATCGGAAAAAAGTACCATAGCAACAGGTTACAAAAGTTTAATCATTAAGATTTTATTTTAACCCTGCAAAAAAAATTGAATCCTCATATAAGCAAAAAATGCAAAAAAGATAAAAGGTTCATCTTGCTGAATAAATAAAAATTTAAAAATTTCTACGCTCAAAACTTTTTTAAAAAAGGTTTAAAAATTGTAAACAAAAACAGTAAAGTTGCTTTAGCTGAAAGTAGATATTATTCACATTCAGAGGTCTTGTATTTTATTTGAAAAATTTTTTTGTACAGCTGCAAGTTATTTTCAAAATAATTTCATGCAAAAACAAGTTAAAAGCCTATTTAATTATCTAAAATTAAACAAGTTACTCGTTGTCAACGATAAGTTTTGCATCCGTAGCCATTTTTAAAATTTTAAATTATTTTTAACTCTACTGCGCTTGCGTATAATAACTTTCCATTTATTTCTAAAGTCTAAACGACCGTGTGTGTGATAAATAGATGTAATGACAGATTCATTGTGCAAAAGGATGACAAAGCACGAACTGTTGTCACACCAAGCACCCTCAGCCGATCATGATGCTAGGAATTATTGCTTCTAGTAGAGAGAAGTGTCCATAAATCTATATAAAAGAGAAAGAAAAAGTTACATCTGATGTATATATTAGCTTACTAAAACGTAATATGGTACCATGGCTGAAGAAAAAACTCCCAGATAACAATTGCATCAATCAACCGGACAATGCAACTTGTCAAGGGTCCAGAAAAACTCAACAACATCTTCAGAACAATATGACTAATTTCTGGTCTTAACGCTTTTGACCACCGTCCAGTTATTTGTATTACATTTATAATTACACTAAATATAAATACAAATAAATATAAATACATCTACGCAATATAAATGTTTTGCAGATTTCGGAAAATCAACGTATGATATATGAATTCACACCGTTTAAAAATAAATTAACTTTCTCATGTCCCATAACATGAATTTGTTCATAAATACTTTGAAGCATTGATTAATGTAGGAAATAATTACTCACTATTTCTCTACTATGTAAACCAAAGAAGATTCTGAGCATCTTGGAATGTAAATGCGGTTTTCTTTTCGTATTGACTACATTTTATTGCAAAACTACGCTTTCAAAATAAATAATCATAATACTAACAGTAATTCACTTTTTAAACACAAAAATTTATGACGAGAGAGGAATATTTTCGGAGGTTTGACAGAAAATTTTTGCATACATTAAAAAAGAAAATAAACCAATGCTTTTAATTTGCAATACAGGACTTACTCATCACTAGACTGGTAATGAAACTCTTTTCCGAAATAAAAGAAATAAGTTTTCCTAAAGAGCTTTCATTAAATTCAAATCGCAGACAAAACAAAAGTGAATTGCTAAAACCAATAACTAATTATCAAATTAACTTATCATTATTAACGAAGAGTCAAATATTACAGCAGAAACAAGTTTTTCTATAGCTCGGAATATTGCAAATGTAAAACATCTTGATGCTTCAGATGTCCTCTCAGTTACAGATCCTAAAATTAGCATGGAGTAGAAGAAGAATATCTGAGATTACTCCTGAGCATCGTTTATGGACTCAAAAATCTCTGAAGCATTCAATATAGCTCTGGATAATCCAACAGATATTCAAGATAAACTTAAAATAGCAGTTTTTGTTAGATATGTAATATGAGATGGAATTGCACTTATGACCTGTGAAAAACAAGCTGTTTATACACATTTGTAACTTTTCCATTTGCTTCGTTAATAAACTGTTTCTGAAATTAATCATATACTTCAGAAATATATTTATAGTTTTTTTGTTGTTGTTGTATATAAAAGTAGTGGAGGCTAAAACTATTTAATGTTTTTTTTTTTTAAAAAATGTTTTGCTCTTTCTTTAAATTATTGATAAAATGTTGTAGTTTTTCAAAGGAATTATAAGAGGTCAATTCCCATATTTACACTCGCCTAAGTTTGCTATAAAGGCAACGTGGTCAATGTACAATAAAAATGTTATTTTGATAAACTACAAGATTTTAAAACTTTTGCAGATTCATCGTCTCAGTCAGTTTACATTTATAGTGTAACAAAGCTATGAGTAATTTACAAAAAATTGGGAAACTAAAAGCAAATAAAACCCTGAGAGAGAACCGATTGTCTTCATTACATGATTGGACACAATATTTTTAGTATATTTTGTACAAATCATATAGGCTTTCAATTAGAAAATTGGCAAGTTTGCACTACTTCTGAAAAACCATAAATACAACAAGCAAAAGCATACATAATGGATAATAAAAAATTACAAATGGGCTTACTTTCTGACATTCCGAAGCCAGAAAGCCGAAAACTGCATAATAGAATTACTGCAAGACTGTTTTTCCAAAACTCAGCTTTAGCTTAATCTGTAGCTGCATTTAATGAAGATTTAATCAAAAGATTTTGCAAGCAATGTGGTTACGCAATTCTTGTTTAAGCATTTAAAAGTTCTGCATTAGATACAGCGCAACATAACGTAGAGCTGTTCCCTTGGTTATATATGTTAACTAGTGTTCACACGTTTTCAATTCATGGGGGCAATTTATTGAAAGCAAATGTTTTACAATTAGAATAATATGTAAGGAAGCTTTAGAGTCAATGAATAAAGTTTTCAGAAAAATTCGGGGGTACAACTCGCGTAATATGTTTCTTGAAAAGCTATGAAGGTTTTATTCCACGTCGCGCACGTGTCCTTAGTTCCCCTCATTTCATCTGTTTCCAAAAGACTGTTGCATCGTCAAATTTCAGCGTCTTTAAGTAATGCTATTTGATTTTTGCTGCTAGATCTTTGCATCCAAATTAAGGAAGATTTTGATAATGACTCCTATAGTGAAGTTATTTTTCAGCTGTTTTCCGTTTCCTCGCTCAAATACGATTTGTTAGAAAAATATTCAAGGAAATATGAAATTATTTTTAAAAGGATAATCAGATTTATTACCTAATCGGTTTTAAAAAGCTTGAGCGTGCATTTCGACCATTGCAGCCTTGCTTGTTTTGCTTATTTCTTCTATGCATGAAGTTGCAGAGACGGTATCAAAAAGTATCTTACTAGGATTATCTAAATTGTCTCTTTACAAACCACAATGACGTACAATGTACTCAAATGAAACAGTTAAATTTTTTCTGCTGCACAGATGGTCATCAAAAAAGGCATATTCTTTGTTACTAGAAGAGTTTTCACTTCTCTACTTGTCTTCCTTAAAATTGCTTTCAAAAGGTGGCATTGATCTAAATACCAGAATCCAAATTTTACTGTTGGCAATCGGTAGCATAAGTGCTGACTATGCTGTTTTAAATGGTAAAACGTTATTACAAAGGTGTTTCGATCACAACGGAGAAAGTGTTGTACTGATGATGATGATGATGATGATGATGATGATGATGATGATGATGATGATGATGATGATGATGATGATGATGATGATGATGATGATGATGATGATGATGATGATGATGATGATGATGATGATGATGATGATGATGATGATGATGATGATGATGATGATGATGATGATGATGATGATGATAATAATATCTATTTTAGTATGGTTGGTTAGCTTAAAAGAAACGATCCCCTTTGTAATAAAGCATTATCTGGAGTTTCAATCTTCTCTTTTTTTGACAAGCTTACTTGCAGAAAAAACATTAGAAACATTATGTAAACAAACTTTTCATGTGCTTGCTGTAATATCTGGAGATCATGCAACAAACGCTTTTTCATTTAATATTCGACGTTGTAAATATGGTGAACACTTTAATGGCATATTTTTCAGTTTTATGGAATACCAGGGTTTATAATTTGAATGACAGTGTTTATTTGTTTAATAATCTTCGGAACAATTTATTCAACTCAAAGCCATTTTTATTTCAACCTTTCAATTTCATTGAATTCGAAGACAGAATTCACGTAGAGGCGACCAGATTTCTTGGAGTTGGTTGCAAAATGGCCTTGACAATGATGAGTTATGTCCTGCTTATTTAAATAGAGCTTTCAAACGATCTGCCAAAACATTAAATTCAGGTAACAGCAGAAATAATTTTCTCTTTACTTTATATATTTTTCCTAAAACCAGTTATGCTGGAATTGTCAGCTTATTTCCGAACGAAAATGCAGCTGTTGGTTTTTTACAGGTTATTAACTATTTCAAATTCATAGGTAATGTTGAACACATATAATATGATTAATAATGCAGCTTTCCAACTGATATAAAACCGCAGTTATTTCAAGATTTCGCAACATAGACTAATAAATGGAATAAAGATGCAATATAGCAGTTCTTATAAATAAACTTTGTCAGTTCAAACATCTAATTCATTAATTACAACAGTGAGCATTTCTTTTCAGAAGGATATAATTACATTTTAACTAGCCGGCTTCAAAGCAATTCATTGGAAAGGAATTTTAGTAAACGTTGCTTAATAAGTTCTTGTAGATTTTATGTCCGTTCGCATGAACATTGATGCTCTCATGAAAACTATACATGAAAATCATGCATAGATTTTAGAAGCTCTCAGATGCTTCTAAAATCTATGCAAGATATCTTTAATTACAACCAATATCAATGGTTGAAAAAGCTTCAAAAACCAAGTTCTGAAAACTGATGTGAGCGGTAGCATAAAAAACCTTTTAATGAATTTGGTCAAGTTAAGAAATGATAATTGGAAAAATAAAGCTGTGTCATGATTCTTTCTAAGTTGCCATCAACTTAATTGGTTATATAAAAAAAAAAAGTTAAATCTGACTGTGCTTGGCATCGTTGAAATTTAATCAAGTTTCAACAAAATATCTTTAAAATCTGTCACGTGGTTTAAAAAAACCTTCGAAAGCATGAGCTGATTGTATTTCTAATTCGTTCATAGTTTGGACTTCGTAAATAATATTTTATAAAGGAATTCTGGAAATGAAAAAAGTGTATCCTTTTTGACGCTTAAAACATAAGAAGTGTGTTGTTGCTAAAAGAGTTAGAGATGTCACAAAACAAGGATAAAGTGGCGAAAATTACAGTCAAGTTTATCATTTAAATACTGTGTTTTAATGACAAGGGAAATGATGCGTATACTGGAGAAATCGGCAACAAAAAAGAAAAATATTCTTAAATCACCTACAACGCAAAAGCCATGGCATCTGTCTCGTTTTATTTGTCAGCATAGTGTACTATTATTACTCATAGTGACTGCCATTCTTTCCGCACTACGAAAGATTTGAATTGCTGTAATTTTTATACTTTTTTCAAAATAGCAACAAGGCATTTTGTAGGGTAATGCCAAGTCAAGGCAACAAGTTACAATTGTATTTTTCATTTATCATTAAGTAACAAATCAATTGTATTTTTATTTTATTATATATACACGTTTGATATATTTTATATGGTTCTGACGACAAGATCTTTTTGGATCTTCTTTCAAATATCAAGTTTATGTATTGTTATATTGTTGTATTACGATTAATAATTGTTAACTAAATAGAAAAGAAAAAAAAAAAAAAAAGTTACATGTCCTATGAGTTAGTAATGTTGTTTTCGAGTATCTTTATTAAGGTATATTAGTTTTTTCCCAAGATGGAATACACATACATCACAATGTAACACAATAAAAAGATAAAGTGATGGAATTCACAGATCAATTAACCATTCAAATACTGCGTTTTCATCGGAGTTTATCAAAATCAAAATGTTTTGCAGTTGTTTGTTTATGATCTTGTATTAGTTTTTTGAGGATGAGCCGAACAACGAATAAATATTCGATTATTTGTATTGAAAACACTCTAGCCTGACAGTTGCACATAAAAAAAAAAGATTGATCTGTTTGTTTAAATACATATGTAAGCTCGATAAAATGGTTTAAACGAACTAATAACTTCAAAAACACAACGAGAAATATCATGAATAAACATTACTTATCTCATAATTTCATCTATGAGATTTGTAACTACGTTTTATCGACGACCTCTCAATTGTTCAGGTTTAAGAATTTACTTTAAATAATTTGACTAAGCGAAGCTAAAAACTAAATAGAAAAAAAAAAAGACAAAAAGTCATTGTTACAAATAACGCAATATGTATACAGCTATTCAGAAAGTTTAAACGATTGCAGAATTTTCAAATCTAATCTTCGGTTTTTCTTGAATAAAAATCTAACGGAAATATATATCAAAATAATTATTTTTCCATTTTGGTAAATAGGTTATTTGTTAATAGAATAAAAAAAAGTAGGTTTTGACTCATTACCGTTTACTCAGAAATTTCATTAAAAGGTAAGTGATACAAATTAAGAGGTTTCACAAAAGTTTAAACAATTTTATTTAGGATCAATTATTTGCTAATTAATTGATAAATCCGTTGCGAAACTTTTTTTCGCAGCGAATTTATCAATTAATTAGCAAATAATTGAGTAGTTTTTCAATCAAAAAACTCATCACAACATCATCAGGCAGCTTTTAATTCATTAAAAATCAACTTAAAATATTGTGAATTTCAAATTAATTTCAATTGCGTGCAAATGGGTCTAAAATCAGTTTCTAGTGATATCAAATGGCAAGTTATTGGTATGGCGCGGACAAAAAATCACACAAACGTTCAAATAGGCAAAATACTTCACATTTCTGAATATTGCATTAGAAAAACCTTCAAAACCTGGGAACTTACCAAGGATTTCTCCGACATGTCGCGTACTGGGAGACCATCCAAACTCAGTAACCGTGACAAAAATGGTATATTCAGAATGAGCAGAGAAAACCCCAGACTCAGCTACAAAAAGCTTGCACCAATCTTCAATAAGTCAAAAAATAATCAAAAAGTTAGCAGAGAGCTCGTGAGACGAACATTGTCGGACAAAGGTATTGAAACGTACATAGGTCCTAAAAAACCTATTCTTTTAATCACGGATAAACGTAAACGACCAGTGCGGTCCAAAGAAAGGCTAGACTGGTCTATAGAACAGTGGGCAAAAGTTATTTGGAGTGATGAAGCTAACTTTCAAGATGTAAACCGCAAGAGAAGAATCTATGTCAAAAGAGTTGCAACTGAGAAATATTCAGACAGGTTTTTGCAACATCGTCGACAAGGCGGTTGAGGTTCGGTTGGTATCTGGGGATGTTTTTCTCACAAAGGTATAGGCTTCTGTGATCTGTATGAAAGCCGAATTAATCAATACACCTACAAGAACACATTGGAAACGTGTTTAGTTCCATCAATTAGACACTTGTAGGGCAGAAGCAAGCAATTCATCTTTCAACAAGACGGGGCTTCAGCTCATACAGCACACTCAATCAAAGAAAATTTTTTGAAAAAAGAGTTCAATGTGATGCCCTGGAGCCCTAGATCACCAGATCTCAACCCAATCAAAAATATTTGGTCTTGGATCGACAATCAATTGACATACCATGAAATTCAATAAACTCAGCATTTAAAGCAACTTTTGAATGAGTACTGGCTGAAGGAACCTCGCGTGATGTGCATGAATTTAGTTGAATCAATGCATAAACGAGTTTATCTTTGCTATAAAAACAAAGGAGGACACTTCAAATATTAATTTCGTTTTCTTTTTAATTTTTTGTTCGAATGTAGCAATTCGTTTAAACTTTTGTGCTTCTTATTTTTCCTATAAGATTTTTTGTAATAGCTTTTTTCTAACTAAATATTAAAACTTTTATAACATATTCATATTCATTTTAAAGCTAATTACTCTTTCTTTAATAAATAAAAAAAATAAAGTCGATATCATTTTACAGTTTCTTTTTATTAAACAAAAACCAAACATACTTGATGAAAACTCTGCAATCGCTTAAAGTTATGAATAGCTGTATAAAATTATTTTTAAATGCTAAATATGTAAATTTATATGTAATAATGCTAAGTTATTTTTTAAAGGTGAAAAATTATTAAGTATCTAAAAGTGTTTTTTTATATAATATAAAAAATACAAGTGACGAAATTACCAAGAGTTTGATTAAATTACTTTAATTTTGTTTTCTTTAATTTATGAAAGTTATTGTTTTTGTATTAATAAACACACAGTTTTTATAATGAAATATTGAATCTAAAAGTAATTCACAAAAACACAACACAAAAGTTTGATAACAACTTAGAGTAAATATAATTAATGGTTTATCTGGGCTTAAATATTCTGATCACAGATCAAAAAGCTTTTATGAATGTTTGAATGATAATTGGTCTTTAATGATATTAGTAGGGGCGGTAACCGATTAACGATTAATTGATTAAGAAACTAAATTGTTAATCGATTAATTCCCAAACGGTAAAACAATTCATTTACCGTTTTAAAAATCAATGTAATTTGGCTTTTTTTGACAACAAACGGGAATTACTGACACTTTTATCTGGTACCGCTGAGAAATTTAAACAAATAATAAATTTTCAATGAGGCAGTACAAATAGCCAGGTCGCCATTTACAATGTTGTCGTCTGAAAAAGTTCATTCTGAAGTTTGGAAGTATTTTTTATGAGAAAATAAAGACAAGCCAATATTCAAGTACAATTGTTCAGTCGAGCTGTAATTCCATTCATCAACTTTAAGTTTCTTATATCATTTAGAGCATAAAGTTTTGCCGACCAAAGTTGTTTGGAAAGTAGTCAAAAACTATATATTAAAGTTTTGCTTCCGACTTTAATAAAATAGGTAACAAAGCTGAAGAGGTATTAGCTCGTTTAACAGCTGTAGATCGCATCTCTTTTGCAACTTTGGCTATTCGTGAAGTTATTAAACATGGCTGGAAAGGTCAAGAATTAATATCACTGATGATCGACATGCTATAAAAACGATTGTTATGAAATATGAAAGCTCAATGAAGCTTAAAAGTGCTCAAGATTTTCAGAAAAAAAATTTAAATGGAAAAAGATTTTCAATTTCTCTTGAAGAGTGGACTTCAGGAGCAACTCGAAGATACTTGTGTCTTAATGTGGGTTGTTCAGAAAAATGTCATAACGGTCTGGGAACGATTAGAAAAAATGGTTCAATGCCTTCAGAAAGAGCAGTTTTAGTTGTTACTGGAAAGTTGAATGAATTCGGATTGAATTCAACCAACAAAATCTTTGGATTTGTGTCTGATGTTGCTTCAATTATGGAGAAAATGGGAGTTATTTACCAACTTTACGATTACTATATATTCATCTTATAATATATGAATTCTTAATAAGAAAAAATATTTAGCAATGGAAACAACTCAAGAAAAACTAATCAATGATGAAATAGATTACATGACAAAAATAAAAAAGCTAAGTAAGATACAGGTGTTTCGCTATGACCGTTTTAAATAAGTTTAATTTCAGTTTCAATTACAAAAGATTACTTTGCGTGCTCTATCAGTGAGCTAGTACTAATGGAGCATACATACAAATCTTTTGAGCAGTAAGAGATGTTCCAAATATTCTTTAATTTGTAAGTAAGAGAGGATCAGGAAGTAGTTCTTCACTTTTTACTCCCTGTCTAGTCAGTATCATCAAAGCCGGATCGGCTGGAACACATTATGTCAATCAGAAAGATGACAAAAGACCTCAATTCGTCTTAAGCATCAAGTGAACAAGATGAGCAGCCATTAAAATGCTGTTTATAAAAGTAATATATAAAAAACATGTAAGGTATAACGAATTGACCTATTTTAAAGATATTTAAAAAATCTGTAAAAATCACAAACGTTTTTTGTTTGAGATTTTAAAAATTGCAACCTACCTGACATCTTTAATTTTTGCATGTCTTTTTATCGAATGAAGATTTTTTAAAACGTTACGCAATGGAAGTGGAAGTGGTAAACAGTTTCTTGCGATTCGTTGCGCATGAGTTAGTTAAAAGTAAAGCGCACGTAGCAATTGAAACGATTGTTGCAAAAATCCATTTTTTTGAATGATTTTCATATTTGAATGTTGTGAAAGTGAGAATGCTTATCAGAATTTTTTTCAGTCTTTAAAAATGTTGTAAATAACATCAGTTAATTAATTATTTTATTTAATTCAATTGATCCAAGTTACTTCATATTCCAATAAATTCTTGAAATCAAGACGGAGGAAAATCTGTTCAGAAGTTCAGTTTCATAATAAAAAATCAAATCATTTTACCTGATATTAATGTTTAATGAAACGCGATGATTTTGTCGACGAGCCCACAAAAAAATTAAGATTTTAATACGAATTTTGACTTTGTTATAGGAGTTGCTATTTTATCTGATGACTTTGTTTCGGTTTCGATATTTCGATGACTTAGTTTCAATTTAGCAACTCAAAAAGGTTGTTTAAATTTAAAAAAACGCCCTCGTAGAGGTTCTTAAAGGTAATAATAAAAAAAACCAGCTAGAAAATTACTATGCGATGATTCTAAACTTAACTTTTAATGAAAACAAATATTATGGAGTTGTTCTAAACTTGGCCGCGAAAAATTAAGGTCTTGTAAAGTTTTTGCTGGTTGAATCGATAAAATTTTTAATAAAATGAAAATAATGGTTGAGAGAAGTACTTTTGTATGTAATACCCCGTTCACACTAACAAAACTGAATCTTAGTAACACTTGTTTTTAAAACGGTGAAGAATTTCGTACAAACAAAAACAAGATGGAAAATTTACGAAAACAAATGATATCGATTTTCAAAGATTGTTATTTAAAGAAAAATCATATTTATAATACGCATGATTATATGCTTATATTAATATATATGAAGAGAGAGATAAAAAGGTAGCATATTAACATAATGCATATAAAAATATTTTCTTTCGAATTTATAAATAATAATAGAAATAATAATAATAACAATAATAACATTGAAAAAAATAAATATAAAACCAGAAAAGAAAAGAAAAATAAGAATAACAAAAAGAATAATAACAAAAATAATAAAATAGTAAGAAGAAGAAAAATAAAATCAATTATTATTGTAAAATTAACAATAATATTAATAATGGTAAAAACAACATAAATGATAATAACAACAATAATAACAATAGTAATAACAATAATAACAATTATAATAATAATAGTACGAATAACATAAATATTATTATTAATAAGAAAAATGATAGTAATAATAATAATAATAATAATAATAATAATAATAATAATAATAATAATGATAATAATAAGACTAATGATAATAATAATGATAATAGTAATAATAATAATAATAATGATAATAATAAGACTAATGATAATAATAATGATAATAGTAATAATAATAATAATAATAATGATAATAATAATAATGATAACAATAATAATAATAGTAATAATAATAACACTAATATTAATAATAATAACAATAATAATAATAATAATAATAATAATAATAATAATAATAATAATAATAATAATAATAATAATAATAATAATAATAATATTAATAATATTAATAATAATAATAATATTAATAATAATAATAATAATAATAATATTAATAATATTAATAATAATAACTAGCAATAAGCAACCCGTAAAACGGGTTATGGTCGGTCTGTTAATTTATAGTGGCTGTATTCCACAATTTAGTTGCAAAACCATAACTAATACCCTTTTAGAAAAACGCCTTCAAATTTAAAAAATTAAACCATCTGTAAAGTTAAAATAAAAAGTATGCGGAGGTAAAATAATTTACCAATTATTTAATATTGAGTAATTTACCATTGACAGGTCATATCAGTGTTAGGCAGAACCATTTTCCTCGATATTACCAAGTTCAACGCAATACGTTTTTAGTTACTGACTCAAAATAATAACACTTCATAATGCTTTAAATTGACGAAAAAGTGAAGCTAAATTCTTGTGATACTTTTTATAACATGAACTTTATTTTATAAGATTAGTATAAAGCGAACGTTAATTATACATGAATTATTAACTTTTTGGTACCCCTTGATACATGTTTCTTTAAAAAAGGAAACTGTCTTTAAAACGTTAAGTTCTCTTCAATATTTTGGCACTAATAAAGGACCTCCCTTCCCCGTTTTTGCCGTTTTACCTTAATGGTGGTCAGGAGAATATTTTTATTAAGAGTAGTCAGGTTTTTGATGAAGACCTTTTACCAGAATACCGAAATGTAAAACAATGATTTACGTTTATAAGAATTTTTTCTTTTTAATATTTATAAGAATTTAACATATATAAGAATTTTTTCTTTCCTCAAAAGTGTTGCAAATGCAAACTAAGCTAATTAATTAGTTAAAAACCTTATAAAATTTAAGTAACTCGATATTTGAAAAATGCGCTAAACTACAATATTAACCACCAAATTACGTACAGCAAATTATTAGGCTTAAAATAGAGAAAACTTTAAAAAAAAATGAACTAATTGCATACATTTATATCATTTTAACTGACCAAAATTTACAATAAAAGGTAATCAGGTTTCTTTTTATAAATCGTATAAATGCGTCAATCGTAAATCCTAAAGAAAAAAAAAATGGAATTATGATACTATAATTACAACAACAACAAAAAAAAAATAATAAAATAAAACACCGCATAAAAACTGAAAATCGATGTACCTATTTATAGTAACCCATTTTGACATGGCAGTTAATATAAACATTTATCGAAAATGTAACAATAAAATCTGTTTCGAAGTACAAAAGGATTAACAATACTACATATGTATATAAAAAAAAAAACAATTTAAGATATAAATTGCATTTTTACCATGTTGTCTTGGCTTTCAGTAAATAAATAAAAGCAGTAAGTTCCAATAATGAAACAACCTATTATTCATTTTTTACAATAGTCACCAACATGAAGGTGTCTATTGTTAAAAATGAATACCAACACAAAACATCACAACAATAACACATAGCAATAGAATATTTACACCCTTGATCCTAATATCCAGCGAAAATAATAAACCAAATTAAAATATGAAAGGCAAACCTAGAAAACCAATTTAAAGTTAACTATATATTTATCTTTTTACTAAACATATAACTACATAAAAGTATATTTGTTTTTATGTTTAATATTAGTTATTCAATTACTTCAAATTTAGGACATGAAAACACCCTGGATTTAAAGATCAAGGTTGCATACTCTCATACACATTACGCTAAACATTAACAGACATTATTATGTGTTTTGAGAATAATTAAAAAAGGCTACACAACACAACCTAACTCCAAAGCAGTAACTCCGCCTGGCACTAAATGCTGCCAAGTCACAACTCTGCTATAAGTACATCGCTTGGGTGGCAAGGTTATCAATCTTGCTCAACATAATGCCAAATCACACCACTTTGAAAACATGGAAACAACATAATTTAAACATATATACAACTATAAACAAATATGGTTTTATATAACACATTTGATTAATAATCTTTTCAATTTGATGAAGAGTAGCTTGTTCAGCTATTAGAAGTGGGACTGAGTGGTGAATGAAATCTTCCATCATAAAAAATTTCTATGTATTCCAGAGATGTAAAGGATTGTCAGGTTCACAAAAGGTCAAAATAATTGAAAACAACTGTCTAATTTTCTTTGGCATGTCTTAAAACCGCCTCAGAAAGAGTATTCTGCCATTCAGTGTCATCTTGCAACAGACCTTTCAAATCACATGCTACACAAAACGTTTCAAGGACAATACCATTAACAGTATGCACATCCTCCCAAGATGTTGCTCCTTTTGCTTGCAAAAGTAACAGTCTAAGAAAAAACTATTCTCCAGTTGGATTAACTTTATACATTCTTACTATCACCTTATTACCACCCCTTTGTCTAACCTTCCATTTACAATGTTTATCATCAAATATAAAGTGATAAGGAATGTCTACATACAAATAGCAATATGCTCTTTCATTTTCAGTATTTAACTTAAACCATGCCATTAGGTGCATATCACGCTGAGCTGCACGATCTAAAGCCATATGTTCTGCTCCTTCTCTAAAATACATTAATTGATTTTCAGGTAGATGTTTACCAAGTCACAGCACTTTAAAAACACAGAAAGAACATAATATAAAAATATGTACAAACTATAAGCACAATAAATGTGTTTAAATATGTATATAAGGTTAAACATATACTAATACTAAAATAAATAAATACCTTATATACATATTTAAACACATTTTTAAAACAATTATGTAACACATATTAACACATACACAAACAGTAAAAAAACACTTTACATTATTATAAAAACACATTGATAAAACAACTATAAAGCACTTATTACCACATACACATACATATTAAAAAAGCATATATGCAAACAATAAACGTGTGCAAACAAAAATTTTAAAAATGATGCGAGAAAATTTAAAAAGATACAAAATATATATTTACAAACAATAATCTTTACCTTCTTTTTTTTCTTCATAAGAACTGTAATCCTCATAACAAAATTTAACCTTTACATACAATAACATGTGACATGCGTTGTTAGTGTTGGCACAAAATTTTAATTTATTTTTCTAAATTTTCTAAAAAAGAACAAAAATAGTTAATAGCATCACAGAAATTTCAAAGTATTAATAACCCTTTTATGGAAATAGCATCAGTATAACTTTAAATAACATCCATACCCCTATTTTCTTTCTAAAAAATAAAAAAATAAAAATAAAACTGCTAAAAGAAAAACTAAAACAAACAAAATCTAAACGATTTAAAAAATTAAAATCCTTTCTACTCTAAATCCTTTCTACTTTATCTAATAAAAATTTTAATCCTTTCTACTTTATCTGATAAAAATGTATATATAACTATTTCATATACTTACTTCAATTATAATACGATATATAATTGATTAAGATGATTCTTTATGTAATATATCTAAACTAATAATTAAATTCCAAAAGGAAAAAAGTTTTAACTCGCTCAAAAGATCTTTCTCCAATGGCCGCGTGCATTTGAAGAACGCGCTTTACCAAAGCCTAGTAACTAATTCAAAGCCTAGGAACTAATGACGAAACGACGTTGAACATTAAACGTTGAACGTTGAACGTTAAGCATTTCTGTAGGAATTATATTATGATAATAATAATAATAATAATAATAATAGTAATAATAATATTAACAATATTAATAATAGTAATAGAAATAATATAAATAATAATAATAATGGTAATAGAAACAATAATAATAATAATAATAATATAAATAATAATAATAGTAATAATAATAATAATAAAAATAATAATAATAATAATAATAATAATAATGATAATAATATTAATAACAATAATAATATTAATAATAATAATAGTAACAGATATAATAATAATAATAATAATAATAATAATAATAATAATAATAATAATTATAACAATAGTAATAATAATAATAATAATAATGATAATAATAATAGTAATAATAATAATAATAATATTATAAATAGTAATTATAATAACACTAATTATAATAATAATAATTATTATTATTATTATAATAAAGAAATAATTTTAATGATGTATAACAACTCTTAACTGGGCAAGCGCAGTCAAGCACGGTTCAGAAGCCAATAAAGCAATTATCACAGCAGTCAATGAAAATGCCAAAATTGTAGAAATGAAATTAAAAAGAGCTATAATTGCCGGTCTTCCAAAATCCTTTGACAACAACCAGAGGCTACTTTCAGTTCAAAACATGCTCAAAAAACTTAATTATAATGTTGCTTTTAAAGTTGTTGGGCATTTCACAAAAAAGATTAACAATACCACCAGTTTAACTACCATAGCAGCTGAACCAAATGAATTGATCACCGTTGAGTTTGACTCGAAAGAGCACCGCAATGATCTCTTATCTAATGCAAAGCAACTTGCCTCAATAGACGAATTAAAATCTGTCTACATTCGCCCAGACCGTACACCTCTCGAACAAGAAACATTTAACAACTTAAACAAAAAGCGTGCTACCGAGAATGCAGAACTATTGGCAAAAGACTTACTTGACAAACCCTTTCGATTTGTCATCCGCTCTGGGCTCGTAACGTCAGTTCAAAATGGAAAATCACATCCCTGGTTGGGGAATATAGAGAAACTAGAAAGCTCGTTAAAAAATTAAGTCGTTCTTCTCTAAAATCCTTCGAAATTGCCCTTGCCAATGATAAGCGTAACCCTAAAAGACTGTTTTCATACATAAATAGTAAACGCTCTGTAATAAATCAGATCTCATCTATGCGAATCACCAGTTCCAGTGAGATCATTAGCTCTGACAAAATTACAATAGCCAATTCACTTAACAATCAATTTCAATCAGTTTTTAGCAAAGAGCCATCCAATGATATTCTTCCCCGTTTTGATCGTAGAACTAACACAATCCTCAATAACATATCTTTCGATACTCTGGCCATTCTTATGGAACTCTCAGCACTAGATATATCTAAATCACTTGGTCTAGACAATGTCAGTCCTCACGTTTTACGCTTTTGTTCTACCTCAATGTCTTCTCCACTTTCTCTTATCTTTCAAAAGTCATTTGAC